>NC_050605.1:20118449-20190949 GCF_013368585.1 Megalops cyprinoides
TCTGTAACCCTTCCGCTGCCACGAGAGTGGCATAGTGGTAAGAAGCAGGGCTCGTAACTGCAAGGTTGCTGGTTCAATTCCCCCTCTGAGGCACTGCTGTACTTAGCAGCAGTAAGGTTCTTAACCCAGGCAGCACCTTAACAGGTGAGGTACTTCAGGCAGAATTGCCTCAGCAAATACCCAGCTGTATAAATGGATAAAACTAATGTTTGCAAGTCTCTCTGCTAAACGGTAGTATTGTAATGTACTGCCAAACTGTGTATCCGTGTGTCCGTGTGTCCGTGTGTCCGTGCGAAGGAAAGGGGAAGCATAAAACCCCAGCAAATACACTGTTCCCTTGTCAGGTTGCCATGGCATGACGTCAACACTGGGAAGAGGCTGCGTGTGGGTGGGTCCAGGCCCCACAGTGCGCTGCACACAGGCAGACTGCACACTGATGCTCATGTGCTGTGCTTTCACTCCGCACTCTGCTTCAGTGGACACACTGAATAGAGTCACTCAGGCTATCAGCCTAGACACGGATTACTCTCTTTTTACCCTGGTCCCGGCTGGATGAGGCCAATCCACAGACAGGGAGGAGAGAACGAGACGGAGAGGGAGACGGGAGACGGAGCAAGCCAGCCGCAGGAACCCTGCGTGTTCTCTGAGACGTGAGATTAGCCGCACAAACAGGCTTTACTCTCCCTCACAACTGACAAGAGACTGACAAGTAACTGGACACCCTCTCTGTCTCCCTCTCTCTCTACTCTCATCCACCGCTCTCTCCGCAGGCTTCAGATTAATGCCGCTTTCCTGTTAATCTTTACAAGCTTCCAGACAACATTCGGTGGCTACAAATCTTCCGGGAAGGGCCGCGCATAAATCAGAACGCAGAACCTCAGCGCCCTCTCGGCGCAAATGACGTCAGAGAGGAAGTCTGTACATTCTCACACACTGGCCTGGAGCCAACCACGGTGTCCCTGAGGCTGCCACAGCGAACACCATAACGTGTTTAAACCTGCAAGCAGCGCTTCCACAGTAAAGAGCCGGAGCAGAGCACTATCAGGGGAGTGATAACCAGAGCATCGCGCCTGATAGTGGGCCTGTAGCCAAGAGCTCAAGGCATTCACGCCTGCATCTCTGCTCTGAGTATCCTGGAAGCCAGGGTCAGGCCCAGGCACAGTGCTCCCAAAGAGAACCCGCAGAATGCACGTCACAGACTTTTTAGGCTCTGCATGGACATCATTTGCCTCTGACAGACTTCAACACTCTGCTGGAATACACATCCCTCACAGAGAAAGCCAATATCTTTCAGACAGACGGTCTCCTCCAGCTGAACTGTGTGATCACCCCTGTCCCCATCTGTACGGCTACCAGTCACAGCTTAGTAACTGGTTCTGGACCCTGACACTGGAGGTCCAGGCCCTCAGCCTCAGTCCCCACCCACCCCCTCACAAACAGCTTCCTCCCCCCCCCCCCCCCCCCCCCATCACCCACCTACCTACACACACACACAGACAGACACACACAGACAGACACACACACAGACACACACACAGACACACACACACACACACACAGACAGACACACACAGACAGACACACACACAGACAGACACACACACAGACACACACACAGACACACACAGACAGACACACAGACAGACACACAGACAGACACACAGACAGACACACACACAGACACACACACACACACACACAGACACACACACACACACACACAGACACACACACACACACACAGACACACACACAGACAGACACACACAGACACACACACACACACAGACACACACACACAGACAGACACACACACACACAGACAGACACACACACAGACAGACACACAGACACACACACACAGACAGACACACACAGACAGACACACACAGACAGACACACACAGACAGACACACACACAGACAGACACACACAGACAGACAGACACACACAGACAGACACACACAGACAGACAGACACACACACACACACACACACACACACACACACACACACAGACAGACACACACAGACAGACACACACACAGACACACACACAGACAGACACACACAGACAGACACACACAGACAGACACACACAGACACACACACACAGACACACACACACAGACAGACACACACAGACAGACACACACACAGACAGACACACACACAGACAGACACACACACACAGACAGACAGACACAGACAGACAGACACACACAGACAGACACACACAGACAGACACACACAGACAGACACACACACACACACACACACACACACACACACACACACACACACACACACAGACAGACACACACAGACAGACACACACAGACAGACACACACACAGACACACACACAGACAGACACACACAGACAGACACACACAGACACACACACAGACAGACACACACAGACAGACACACACACAGACAGACACACACACAGACAGACACACACAGACACACACACACAGACAGACACACACACACAGAGACACACACACACACACACACACAGACAGACACACACAGACAGACACACACACAGACACACACACAGACAGACACACACAGACACACACACACAGACAGACACACACAGACACACACACACACAGACAGACACACACAGACAGACACACACACACAGACACACACACAGACACACACACACAGACACACACACACAGACACACACACACAGACACAGACACATACAGACAGACACACACACACAGACACACACAGACAGACACACACAGACAGACACACACAGACAGACACAGACAGACACACACAGACACACACAGACACACACAGACAGACACAGACAGACACAGACAGACACACACACACAGACACATACAGACACACACAGACACACACAGACACACACAGACACACACAGACAGACACAGACAGACACAGACAGACACACACACACAGACAGACACATACAGACACACACAGACACATACAGACACACTCTGCAGGCTGGCCTATGGCCTGTGCTCTTCCACTGCCCGTGGTTTATTTGTCTCTCCACATGAAGGTCCTGTTCATTTTCACTTCTGGCAGCTCCAATGGGGAGATCAACGACCTGCTCCATTTAGGAGCACACTTCATCATGCACCCTGTTAGATAGCATCTGAGGTCATCCGGACTGAGCCTGCCCTAATCTGCGCCGTTCTACTCTGACCTGCTGCACCTCAGTCTGTCCACCAGCGTCCAACACCCAAGAACAAGTCTCTGATCATATTTCATGTGATCATTAGGTACACTTAGAGTTTTAGGTTCTGCTTGGATAGGCTGACACTGTTGCCTTTAAGCTACAGGTTTACACTTGCTCGTTTGTGGTTTGTATTCTGCAGTATATTGCCCTGGAACAATAGAGACGGGTGTCTGCCAAATACATGAGAAAATAAAAGGGACATACAGCAACAAACACCATGTGACAGACGTTCGTGAGGGGGTCATAAAGAGGGGGTCTGCAGAGAGCTACGGCATGGAATTCAAAAAGATAAACCAACTGCCTGGGATGGCATAACACAGGACTTAACCAATGTTTTAACATTTATCATTCATAAATAACAAAAATAGGGAAAAGGGAAACTCTCTGTGATTGATGTTAAAGTTTTGTAGGTTTGCAGTTGCAAACAAAAAAAAAAAAAAAAATGAAATGAAAAACATCTGTTGACCTGAGTTCAACTTCCTCTTGTAGCTGCGTAACTAAGCGACAAAACAACACGCCCGAGTTTTTGGCAATGGCTCCGTCACCACAAACTTCACCACGTCAGCCCTCCTGCCCTGTGTCGGAAACTGCTATCTTACTCAGTATTCCACAGACCAAAGAAAAAAAAAAACAAACAAAACAAGCGCTAAAACGGTGCAGTGATATTTTCCCATGAACGCTATAACCAAAAGAAAATGCTGAAATGTCGGAAAATGCAGTTAGAGGCTGGGATGAAGAAGGAGGCACTTGATTATGATAGGTGTTTGACTGAGTCGCTATCCAGAGTTTCCGTACGGACTTACAGTACTTTCAGCCAGTATCCGAATGGGCCAAAGTTTCTGCTGCAGAGAGGGAGCCGTGCACTTTAGTTTGATCTCCCAGAACATATCAGGAGTGTGTAATACCCGAGTTTAATGGGCTGGCTACATGAGAGCCATTTGTGGGGGATGTCAGAGGGTGTGTGCAGGGACAGTCTCCCTAAGGCCTCAGACACAGGCGCGAGCTGGGGAAAAAGGGGCTTGAATCTCACCCTCTCAAAGGTCGCAAGTGATGCTGGCGGAGATACCAGGGTGATGAGTCATCTCAACAGACCATAAAAAAATGGGGTGGGGAAGATAGAGGGAGAGAGGAATAGGAAGAAGGAAAGGAAAAGACTGTTTCCAACTTAAGGGATCTGATTCCATCCCATACTGTCTGCAGTTTTGGTATTGTATAAAACATACTACAGTGGCATACTCAGAGTCTGCTGCAGCTCTAATCTAGTTCTCTAGGGTGGGAGTACTACTACAAGCAGGTTCATATTGTTGCGATATGGCACAATCTTAGATTGCATCAAATTGCATATATGACATAATTGTCCAGCTGCATTACACAGTAATAAGTGCATAATGAAGATGAATGAATGAATGAATGAATGAATGATGCCCGCACAGTGATGTTGCTCCCAAGTGTGGCGCTTTATTATGCAAACAGACAACGTTTTGACCACACCCTGATGACCCACCTGAGGAAGACCAGCATAGCGGAAACGTTGTCTGTTTGCTGCCACAATAAACCAACATCTTCTGTATGCAGGTAGCACTTCTCACTAATCACCTGATTTCCGCCATGCACCTGTGATTACGTCGGATGTGCCTACACCTCATCCCATTCATAACCACAACTCTGATACACAGAGGGTAAAAGCAGACAGAAATCAAATGTGATTGGTGCTGATTTCTTTGAGAACACCCACAAGAAGCAGACGCTATCTGCAGGAGTGGGCCTCTGACAAGAACAAGCAAGCGGAATCACAAAGGGAAGATTTCAAGCTGAAAGCCGCAAGAACAGGAAGGGACAGACTGTCTTGTGTTTGCGCGCGCCTCTTCCACAGAGAGCGCAGTGTTCTGCGACGGGGTATGGGAGCGACGATGCAAGGGGCGGGATCGCGCCGCCGCTGCTGCTGCTGAGGGGGAGCGGAGACGGGCATTATGGGATATCGGCACGATTGTGCCAGCCTGGCAGCGCCGCCGTACCCCGCTCCGTCCGGCTGGTGTGAAAGAGCCAGCTGTGTGTCTGTGGGTGGAACAATGGGCAGCTCTTCACCCGCGGGAGGCCGCTGCAGCCAGCTTTCACTGTGCAGAGAGGGCAGCCGAGGCCAGATCTGAAGCCTTCATCTCTGCCTGCGTCACAGTCAGAGCCGGACAGAGGGAACGAACCGCGGGAGAGAGAGGGGTCAGGGCAGGACACACAGACTGAACTGAGAGAGACAGGAGTCACAGCAGGACACAGAGAATGAACCGAGAGAGAGAGAGGAGTCAGAGAAGGACAGAGAGAATGAACCGAGAGAGAGAGAGAGGAGTCAGAGCAGGACAGAGACTGAGCTGAGAGAGAGAGAGAGAAAGAGAGAGGGAGGGACAGAGAGACCAGAGCGAGAGAGAGGAGTCAACGCAGGACACAGAGACTGAACTCAAAGTGAGAGGAGGAGCAGGAGTCAGAGCAGGATGACAAGACAGTCCTGAGAAAGGAGCCAGAGTAGCAGAGAGGAGAGGCTGAAGAGAGAGAGAGAGAGGAGTCAGAGCAGGACCCAGAGAATGACCTGAGGGAGAGAGGAGGTGTCTGTGCTTGGGTCAGGTCCAGAGGCCTGGCACAAACACTGAGCAGGCTGTTTTCCTCTGCATTCCACACTACAGGTTTGCCTTTCAGAGGAATGCCGACAGCAAGTTTGTGTTTTAATGGGCATTTCCATCGCTGTGTTGCGCAATCCTTGTTACCACTTCCACACAGTTACTCCACGCCCGGCACACACACAAAAGAAAGGGCACACGAGGCTGTAAAACTCTCTCTTCTGACTTTCGCTGCAACCTGACACTAATGACCACCGTGTTTCGCACAGAAACCTGAGCGGGCCCTTCAAACACAGGTTGTGACTGTGACCCAGGCTGCATCGCTGCGGGTCGAGGCCTCTGCAGACGGTCAGGTGGGTGGGGGCTGCAAGAAGCCCTGCAAATCACAGGCGGAGAATTACAGGAGAAGAGCTGACAAGCACAGCAAGAGAGGGCAATCAGAGGGGCAGTGAGAGGGACAGGGACAGAAATAGAGGGAGTGAGAGGATATAAGAGCGTGTGTGTGTGTGTGTGTGTGTGTGTGTGTGTGTGTGTGTGTGTGTACTCTTGCGTGTCAGTCAGAGAGGGAGGAAACAGGAATTAAATTAGCTTCCATCTCCCAGGAATATCTACAGTGTCTGCATGCATGGTCCCCAGTCTGTCTGTGCGTAAACTGCCTCTCAGCGTCTGTGCAATCAGGAGACGCGAGATAAAATCATCAGACAGGTTTGTGCAACAGCAGCACGCAATGTACTAACGGCCTCGTTCCACGGAAAGCTCACAGGAATGGGAAGGTTCTGCTGCAGTTAAACCCTGTTCAAAGCCAGGCATTCAATCCCCTCTTATTTCGAGTACGCAAATACGCCTTCAGCACACCTCCAGGAAGAGCTACTGTGCACAGTAATTGGGCTGTAGGGAGAAATCATGACTATGCAGACAGTGAGGCATCTTCCATATAAGCCAATGATATTTTGCACCTCTGCACAGACAGTCAACAGCTGACAGCCTATAAATGTCTACGCTGGCATGGAAGCTTGCCCTTGCGACTTCAAACGAAAGCAACCCGAGCTCCTCTGAGATATTGAGCCACTTCTCTCTCTCTGCTAATGAGGGCCTTTGTTTCACATTAGCCACATTCACAGATGCACGCACTGTGCTTCAGATACATTCAGAGCAAGTGGGTGCAGATGGAAATGCACCAGAGCACATTCATGCGTGCGAGGGGTTTATGAATGCCATGTGCTTTTAATGCCAGGAATAATCTGTGCTGCCAAACCACACATGCAAACACATGCACATACACACACATGCACACTGGCACACACGAATGCACACACACGCAAATACATGCACACACATGCACACTGGCACACATGAATGCGCACACACGCATACACATGCACACAGGCACACACGAATGCACACACATGCAAATACATGCACACACATGCACACTGGCACACATGAATGCGCACGCACACATACACATGTACACACATGCACACAGGCACACACAAATGCACACACACACATGCATGCACACGCACGCACACGCACGCACACAAGCTAAGATGCTGTTCGTAATAACTCAATTTACTCAATTATCGCTCTACTTATTACTCAATTCACTCTACTTATTTAGGGTGAACACCACCAGCATGCCGGCGGGCAAGGCGTAGCGATTATGAACTGTACGCACAATTCTCCCTGCCCTCTCCCTCCCCTCCTGCTCTAACATCTGTTTGTGGGATCAGCCAATCGGTACACTGGGTAACAGCAGGCCCGGCGAATCGGACTGCAGGGAAATCAAAGCAAAGAAGCACTGGGCACCTAAATTTCACAGACCCTACCACTCTAGTGCCAATCAGAGAGCAGCTGAACGGAGGTGACATGAGGTGAGACTCTCCCACCTCTCTAAAAATCACCATCTGCTCCCTTCTCTCCCCTCCATCTCTGCCTTGCTCTCAGCCACCCCTCCCTCACCTTCTCTGTTGGTCTAGACCCTACAGTCCCTTTAAAGGTCTGTCTGTCTGTCTGTCTGTCTGTGCTGGAGTGGAGCTGTGAGGAGAGGAGTCTGAATGGAGGCAGAATCCCTCACTCCGGCACTGACTCGACACTGGAGAAGAAGTAGAGAAGAGAGCTCAGAATTCACACCCTGAAGAGACACACTGCCATACTGGTGCCCTACCCTAGCCTGGAAAAACAGGTGGTTATATTTTCTATATATAAACACATTTATCAAAAAGGAGTGATTACAGAACAGGGCAGTCAAGCTGAGACTACAGGTTACCCGCACTGATAAATCACTCTTGTCCTGCTTGTGATCTGACACTGACATAATCAGCAAGTGTCCCCTCAGGCCCCTGGAACATTCCTCCAGGCCAGGCTCCGCGAAATCTGTTTAGCTCTACTGCCCAGTGTAGGTGTCACTCCTGTTGAACTGGACAAGCACGATACAGCCAGGCATCGCGTTTCTCCTGCACCCAGCACAAGACGGATGCCTCTACTACAACATTACAGCAATGCTGGGAGAATGTTTCCTCAAACTGAGCAATTACCACCAACGGCTGTTTAAACACTGCTTTTCAGCAGGGTAATGGGTACTTCCTGCAGAGCCCAGAGCTGTCTGCTTTCACTTCCCTTCCTGAAGTACCCGATCTAAGCGCAGCCATGCCTAATTGGGAGGTCATCAGCACTGTCCTGAGCTTCAGTAACCACGGCAACACTGACTGTAAGCACAATCTGCTTTAACCTTGCGCAAATAGAGCCTGCAGGTAGACAATTATGGCTAACCAAGAGGGTCAAAACACACCTAAGGCGTGAGGAGGCCGAAGACTGTGAGAGAGTGGGGTGAGCAGGCCAAACCGGACTTCCAAGAGCAGAGTGACAGAACAGCAAAACAAAGCAAATTAAAATTCAACAAAACACGACAAAGCCCTCAGGACACCTGAGCAAGGGCAGGTACGCCCAGTGGCTGTGTTCCAGCCAGCTCTCTGGCGGAGGGCGGCACCGGGCAGCTCCAGGGGCAAGCGGCCCGAGTACACCTCAGACACACAGCGCCGACAGGTGGGCATTCACTCACAGCAGACACATTCTCAGCACACTTACAGATCGGGACTGGAGAACAGAGGCATTTTTTTTGATGATGTCTCTTTACATTTAATCGATGTACGGCTTCAGTACCAGCGGAGTAATGGCAGGCTGATGGCCCCTTGCATTGTGTTAGTGGCAGGGGAGAGAATAACCATGCCAACAGCGTTCCGTTCGGCTTTTCAGAAAGTAACCTCACGCTGAGGGGAATAAAACTCCATTATGCTGCAGAACAAACCCATTTAACAAAGGAATTGAATTCTAATGAGAGATAAGAGCCCTAAGCCCACCCCAAATGCACCGAGAGAGAGCGTAGCTCATAAATCCCAGCACAGAGCTTTTTGTTTCTTTCTGCTTAACCGTACCTAAATTCTGCTCTCACCCTCACACCTGGCCTTCTCCCCATTAACCTCTGGGGATTAGCGAAGGTAACGGTGGCTTTGTGCAGCGCTAGCCTGAAGTGGAGGTGGGTAATAGCTTGGCAGAGGTGCCTGGGCTCTCATCAGCATGGGGATATTGGTGGGAAAAAAACAACCTGAAACTGTCAGCTCACTACAATGCGCTCAGAGCCCCACAGCATTATGGGACACCATAAATCGACTCACAGAGCTGAAGAAACACATGCATACATACACACACAGACAAACACAAGATGCACGCATATAGCATGCACACCCAAGCACAGATGCATGCACACACAGGCGCACACACAGACACACACACACAGACACACACTGCGACACAGACACAGACACACACACAGAGACACAGACACAGAGACACAGACACAGAGACACAGACACAGAGACACACAGACACAGAGACACACACAGAGACACACACACAGACACACACACAGACACAGACAGACACACAGACACCCTGGTAGTTCTCGTTACCAGGTTGGGATTTTCTGTTCCTGAAAGCTGCGCATGTGATTACCCTGCACACTGCTGGTACCTTCCCATACAGCAGAAGAGATACTTGTGGGACCAGCAGGACTGTGAAAATTAGGAAGCAGTCTTTTGTTTAGCAAAATTATTTACACAGCTCTGCTCGCTAAGCCTTCGCTACTCAAGAACCAGCACCTGTACACGGTGAACAAATGACGAACACAGTGATTTAACCCTGATATCCATGGAAATGCTCTCCCAATCCGTTTTTGGATTAAATACCTAAGTGCTATAAATTTAAATCCACTTCCAGACAGCAAGGCTAGAAAATTTACTCAAGAATAAAACCCTGACCTGCCCCCCCCCCCCCCCCCCCCCCATCTCCAATGAGACGATTACTGTCCCCTCCGAATGTGTCTGTTTAAAGGACAAATAAATAAATGGAAAAGGCCCCCAAAATATCCTGTATTAGTGCAAGCATAAGGCTGCGAAATTACGGATTGAACTGCGAGTGACTCAATTTCACGTCCCCCTGGGCTCTGCCAAGATGTGGGACTCTCTCTGCCTGAGACCAGCACACCTGCACTGACAGGTGTTGAAAATATAGTCCCTACCCATGGCCAGACAGTCTAATACAGGTGATGAGGGCAGCCAAAATCTTTCAAATTACATATATTAATAATCACTCTGAGGGCCTTTGAGGCTTTTTAGGGTGCTGCTGCCACAATGAGATCAAATCAGGAATATGATCCGGATTTGTTTGGCCACTATAATGGATTCAGATATTGAAGGAGGACAGGAAACAAGCCTGTTGATTAAAATGGAACCCATGGCTTGACCGTGCCTTGGCATGTTTTAATCAGATTGGGCCGAGAGATTATCTGTGAAAGAGACACTGCCGGGCCCTGTAATCTTGATGAATGCGATCCTCTTTGATTTGGGGGAAAGACTTCACCTCTGTCCTGTCAGTGATCCTCTCTCTCAGAACATCTCAAAAATGTCCCTCCTACACAGAGATTTACTTCGGTGTGTAAAGTATCATCAAAAGCTGATTGACACGGCACCCACATAACAGAGGTGAGGTATTTCTCAGATGATTAATTACATTCATACTTGAATGAGCAACAGGTCATTTGTAAGTCAACTTGAATCAATAAACTTCTGTTCTTTTGTACTGGAAGTCACTCTGGATAAGAGCATCTGCTCAATGAATGTAATGTAATGATTCTTCTCAGATTAAGAAGCACGTATCCTATACCAGTACATTACATTACATTATTGGCATTTAGCAGATGATCTTATCCAGAGCGACTCACATGGGTAACATGTAAAAATTGTAACCTATTTATATAGCTGGATATTTACTGATGCAATTCTGGGTTAAGTACCCTGCCCAAGAGTACAACAGCAGTGGCCCAGCATTAAACTGAACCAGCAACCCTTCGATTGCGAGTACTGCTCCTTACCACTGCGCTACACTGCCGCTGTATCTATGGTGGGCAGGCTGCTGATGGTTAACCACTGAACAGTATATGAGCTATGCATCCAACATGTCTGGGTCTTCTGCAAGGCAGGGGGTTTTGCTCATTCTACAGCATGCAGCCTGGTGTGGTCCACAGAGGTGCGAGACAGTCGAAGGGTTGCTTAATGACTCCTTTCCTGCTAATATGCCTAATGTGCTAATTTGTTACACAAACTACAGTTCATTTGCAACCTAATTACACATTAAACATGCCCTCGCACCCTCCCGCCTTCCCTCCCCCTCTCTCTCTCGGGAGTCACAAATGCAGACATGCATTTCCATGCTATATGCCAACCCACCCCAAGACAGGGTCGCAAACAGCTGGAAGAGTGCCAGTCCCACAGTGAAGGGTTCAACCCAAGAGCATCCAAGTAAGATTCACAAAACGAATCAGTCTGATACATAGCAGATGCACTACTTTTAGTCCCATAGTCCCACAAATCCTGTAAAAACACACCACATTCTGCTACACAGCACCAGTGTTGGTCTGGATTCAAAACATCCGAGAGAGCATAATTTAATATGAACACTGCTCACAGATGTTTAATGCTTTGTTGGTTGGTTTAAACAAATTCATAGAGCAGATTTTGGCTCAACAACATCTTGACAATATAATTTTAAATAAAGAATATTCATATTAAACACAATAGCAAGTAACACCCCTCATGCTTCCAGCAGAGGAAAATTAAAGCACAGAGTGGGAATGTGATCATAGCTCAGTGACGTCTTGCATGTGCGTGCTGAGGCATATTTACTACGCTGCCAGTGAGTGCTAAAGCTAGTTTGCAGTATCATGTACCATAGACCTAATGCAAAATTTAAGTCAAATTTGATTGACTGATCTGATGTAGTAAGTAAGTAGCATGTCAAAAGAAAAAATAGTAGATGTTGAGTATAAATATGAATGACTTCCCACTGGCCCCTGCTGTTCGCCCGTTCAGGGAACCGAACGGTGACCCTCCCGCAGCGTGTAACCCAATGAACGCCACTCCGGCTGCACATGCACACGCATCGCCGCAAACCCCAACACCATCAATAATTCACAGCGCCAACATCGGGACGGGCCTTGCTCGAATCGCTCACAGTTTGCCTGCGCTTTGTAAAGCAACTGCTCTTACAAAGGCCCAATAAACACGTCTAAACGACAGGGGCAGTGAAGTTTTAAGGGCAAGTGAAAAGGCTGGAGATTCTACAAAGCTCTCTACCGAAGACGGTGTACTGAAACTGGACTGGGAGGGAGTACAGTCTGTCCCATTTCTCCCGTCCTGTACCGCGGCTCCTTCCTGCTGTGAGGAGTGTTCCTCCCGCTAGTGAGTAACGCTCAGAACATGTCCGGCGCTGCCTCCTGCACCACGCCGGGCCTCCCCGTGCGTCAGCACCGGCTCAGCGATAAATCGGGAGAAAAAAGGGAGAGGACGCCTGCGGTGATTTAACACGTCTGATTGCCCCGTGTCCTGGCTTGCACTCAGCGCTTTCCTCAGAGTCTCCGGTGCGGTGTGAACCCGGGGCCAGTCCAGGCAGGCCCGGCTCAGTAGCGGGAATTAGCAGCCAGTGGGAGGGTGCTGCTGGCGGGGGCTCTTTCGAGGAAAAGGTAATCAGCCCGGCTTCGGGCGGCCGGGGCCGGAGGGAGACGCCCTGGCGCATAACTGGCGCGGCCGTAGAGATCCGGTTTCTCCCGCAGATGAGGTGTTGTTTGCTTTGTCCCACCTGTCAGTCCCGGGTTACAGGAGACGTCCATCTAATGCCTAACTGATGGCTGATAGCTGATCAAACCAGAGCGAACAAGAGGAGGCTGTGTGGTTGGAGGGGTTGGAGCACTGCATTCTGGGACTGAGAGAGGCAGCCTGGAGGCCTGGGTGGGAACGTGCAATATGAGGTTTTGCTTCAGTGGTTCCAGTGTAAGTACAGCTACATTCATGGACTAGTGAATGTGGAGGGAGTGGAACTGTATGCACTGTAATTCAACTCAGATAAAAGTCTGCGAAGAAAATAGATGAATAATAAATGATCGTCCACTGGAGTGTCCTGTCTTTTGCCAACCATGCTGCAGTAACATCTTTCTCCCCACAGACAGACAGACAGACACACACGCACACACATACAGGATGTGCACACATGTATGCATGTACATATGCGTGCGCGCACACACACACACACACACACACACACACACAAACTTGTACAAAGCCTTCTCACTGTTCTGTTCTACTTCAGCACAATGTTTCCTTTATTACAACACAGAGGACAAAAGCCAGAAAAACAAAGCAACATCACAGCAAACCCTCAACAATACAGCCGCAAGAGAAAGGCACCCCCTTCCCCTGGTTTTAAACAGAAACGCACCCTCTTCCCCCTGTTCTACACACAACTGCACCCTCTTCCCCCTGTTCTACGCACAACTGCACCCTCTTCCCCCTGTTCTACGCACAACTGCACCCTCTTCCCCCTGTTCTACGCACAACTGCACCCTCTTCCCCCTGTTCTACACACAACTGCACCCTTTTCTCAGCGCTTTCAGCAGAACTGCACCCTCTTCTCAGTGCTTTCAGCAGAACTGCACCCTCTTCTCAGCGCTTTCAGCAGAACTGCACCCTCTTCTCAGCGCTTTCAGCAGAACTGCACCCTCTTCTCAGCGCTTTCAGCAGAACTGCACCCTCTTCTCAGTGCTTTCAGCAGAACTGCCCCCTCTTCCTTCTGTTTATTTCCATGTTTGCGCTTATATGGATTTTCTGTCACACAGCTAACTCACTCTAATGTCAGATTAGATTAAGATTAAAGGTGAGGTAATACTAATCCCCTAACCAGCAGAAGGTCATTGCACGGGGTGGGACCAGGGTGGAGGTCAGTGACACAGCTGTTCAGCACAGCTTGCTCACACAGGGTGGGCTGCATACCTGCGGTGGGATGATCACTCTAAAAAGTCCTGTGCACCTAACGGACAGATAAAACCGTTCTAGGGCTCGAAGAAATCCAACTAAACCTGTCAGATATGTGCGCTGCTCCGATTACCACCCTTGATTCACTGCATTCTTTTAGAATTATCTAATAAACATGCCTGATGTCTTTGACTTAGATTTGAATACACTTACATTAAACTATGACTTAAACGTGCTAAAAAAGCAAGCATCTCAGTAAGTCCAATGAGGCTACCACAGGTACAGCAAGTAATGCAAACTAATTAAGCAGGCAACCTCCTCCTTGTAACTTTCAAAGGAACTGTCTTACGTCAAGAAATAACTTGAAACAGCGCCCCTTTTGCAAACTGATTCCAAGAAGAGTATATGATTATTTATTCAGCAAACAGGTGCCCTTGTCAAGCATGACACATGATTTACTATACATACAATGTTTTTCAGTGAAGCAGGTTAAACACGTTCCTCAAGGGTAAAATACCAGTGCCCCATTTGGTAATCAAACCTGCAACCCTAAAGGAAGAGGTAAAGCACCGTTCCTACCGTGCCACGCTGCCTGGTAATATGGGCACTATTCTGAGGATGGAGCGTTCACTGACTGTGGTGGAGCAGTGGAGGAGGAGCAGTGCTGTTTCGGGCATCCGTTTTCCCCCTCGCGGCTGGCCTTTGGGGGCCTTCACTTCAGCTATACTCCACCCTGACCCGGGCTCAGTCAGCAGAATTCACACAGCCCGTCTGCCCACCTGCATCGGTCACAGCATGTCCCCTCCCCGAATTCCCTCCATTCCCATCCCTCCCACACACACTGGCCTGTCTCCCAGCATGCACTGGGCCGGGGCTGAGCTCCACTGATCTGGCATATGGCGATGGAATGAGGTGTGGATGAGGAGCGGCAGGAAGCAAGTGTGTGTGTGTGTGTGTGTGTGTGTGTGTGTGTGTGTGTGTGTGAGAGTGTGAGAGAGTGAAGTGAGTAGGGGTGAGCTTCAGGAAGAGCGAGTGTCACAATTGAGCTGCGCATAACAAACATGAAGACGATCAAGTAAACAATAATGTTAACATATTAATAACAACCACTGGCAGCATATTAGTGTCAGTGTACCAGTGACAGACGCATGGCAATCATTCTGTCCTGTCTGGACAGCCTAAAGTTTAATCATATTCAGCCTACAGCAACAGCTGCATATTGTCAGTGAGGAAACAAAACACAAAGACCCTGCAACCCTGCAGAAAAAGAGGCCGTAAAATGCTCTGTCCCTTTACTACCACATCAGTGTAAGAGTAACAGACACACATCTGGGGCCTTCTCACACTGCTCTTAGGTCAACACAAAGAACTTCAACACCCACCTGTTTAATGAAGGTATTACACAGTTTACACTCCAGATATCACAGCTTTCTTTTACTCTGCCATAGATTGTTAACAATAAAAAAGCAGCCAATAACGGGCTAAATAAAACCAGCCCTCAACACCCCGCACGCACATGCAAGCACACACACACACACACACACACACACAGGGTCGGCAGGCATAATGGCAAAACCACACTGCTATTAGTTACATGTAGACATTTCATTACAGCCTTGGAGGCTGAGCTAATTAAGTGGTGAGAGATTTATTGTGCCAGCCTACAATAGGTTATTTTTTTGAAAAAGGAGAGCGTTTTGACGGTTTAATTTAAGTTGTTAATAGAGCTGATTTTACTGCCTTTCTGAACACGCGGACTGCAAGCTCCTCCTATACCAGTGTTTTCCTGGCGCTAAATGGCTCTTTGTATCGGCCCCACAGTGGGTGAATGGCACTGACTTATGACACGTGTATTGGCTGTTAGACCACTGCAGGCTGGCCCATCTCTGCTCAGGACTGATGCCATGTTTGGGAAAGAGGCAGAATCTAGAGGAAGGAAATGCTTACTGTTGGATTTTGAGCCCATCAGCTTACTCCCAGCCCGAATCTTTCAAACCCCATTAGGCTCAGCATCTTTTTATTTATTGTCGAGTAGGATATTTCCCCTCGGGCAGCCAGAGCTGATGGGACACATCTGGAGATCTCCCGCCATCCTGCTTGGCGCTCTCTCTCTCTGCCCTGCTGTCCCTCCCTCTACTTTTCACTCTCTCCTCTTCCCTGTACCACAACCACTATCTCTCTCTGTCCTGCTCTCTCTCCCACTCCCACTACCTTTCACTTTCTTACTCCTCTTGACCATAACCACTCTATTTATTCTTCTTCCTCTCATCACCTGCTTCCCTCCCTTCTTCTTCCTGCTCTCTCTAACTCCCCATCCTTCTCTCCCCCTCTCCACTCCTCTACTCCACCCCATCCCTCACTCCCCACCCCTCTCTTTGGGCCCCACCCCTCTCTCTCTCTCTTGCTTCCCTCCGCTCCCTAGAGACACTGCTAAGCAAATCTAGTGTAATGTAATGAATGAACTGCACATATGAGCGTGCCGGTGGCTCCAGTTACAGCCCCTCTCACCACGGAGGACTGACTCACTACTATCCAGGGCAGGCGCCGATCGGGTTCACTACAGCAACCGTCACAAAGCAACACTATCGGAGTACACGAACGCGGAGAAAGCCGAGCTCTCATTGTGCCGCCCGACACTGTGGCAAAACTGTAACTGTGCGTTGCTGATGTTGTATTAGCCGTTGACTAATCGCAGACAGGGAAACAAATGTGAAAATGGAGAGCCTGCAGCTATGGAATCGAGGCATGCCCCAGCACGAGGCCCAAACAAAGGAGAAGAAAAGTTTTTTTCAAAGTTGGTTTGAGAGCCTGTGATGACTCAGCAGCGAGTAACGCCACGTGCTAAAGATGCGGCTCGTACCGCGGCCCTCTCACGGACAGAAACACAGCTTCAGAATGACTGAAGCTTCTCTCAGTCTGTAGAATGGGAGACATGTCTCAGGGATGGCGTAGCCGAACGGCCAGAGCGGCGCTGTTTGCCTCATCACATCACACATGTGATGGCTGTCATGGCTGTGACCAAACAGAGGTTTTGACTCGAACACAGAGAAAGGATGCTCACCTCAATCAACATAAATGTTCATTCTGCAGCAACGAGCAACCAAATGAATAGTAAGTGAAGAAATCAGTGCTGGTACAGAGAACAGCCCTGCTCAGAGTGAACAAGAACAGCTCTGTTCAGGATGAAGATGTCTCGCTGGGAAGAAGTCCACGGCTCACATCTGAAAAGCCACCTTCCCATCTGCCATTACTCTGTTTGCATCATTCTGTATTTTTTTCCATTATCTATTTTCACATTCATTCTGTCTTCAAATCATTACATTACTACATTATTGTCATTTAGCAGACACACTTACCCAGAGCAACTCGCAATTTTTACATGTCATCCATTTATACAGCCGGATATTTACTGAGGAAATTTTGGGTTAAGCACCTTGGCCAAGGGTACAACAGCAGTGCCCCGGCAGGGAATCAAGCAGGCAACCTTTTGGTCACAAGCCCTGCCCCTTACCACTATGCTACACTGCTGCCCCCATTTCTGCTATTATTTTCACTGTGATATACTGTATCCCATATCAAAGTTATGGCAAATCAGTTACAGTAAAGAGAACTGAATTGAACTGACTGATGAACCGACAGATTTATTGATCCATTCACTGAATGGCGTATTGACTGGACGGTAAAAGTGCTGCCTCAGATTTTGTCAGTGAGCATAAATAATAAAAGATAAAGAGCCGCCCCAGTCACGGCTTTCAGTGTCCACAACGGTTTCTGGGCTCTTTAGCCATGTAAAAGCATATGCTTTCAGACACATGCATCACAGCATGGCGCTTTTACATTTCAACATTTTCCTTGCGTACACAAAGCTGTACCCGGGACTACCCTCCCTCAGAATCTGAAAAACCCTCCGTGACCTTGAGGTAAAGTTTGGCGCTTGCGAGTGTGTGACCTCGAGTCAGAGCGCGTGACCTTGAGGCGGAGCTTGTGAACGGTGATGGATTGTATCCTGCTCGCAGGTAGCGAGGGTACACTTACGTGCTTTGTAACATCAACCCCCCCCCCCCCCCCCGTCTCCTCTTTGTTCATTCCATTCAGAAAATAAATAAATAAAAATCGCATTGACCAGTACCGTCGTTACGTCTGATCATTCGGGGCTATAGCTCAGAATATTTTAAGCCTAGCCCTGACTATTTTCGTCCTGGAAAAGGAGGTGTTTATAGCAAAACAACAGACCCAACAGACTGTGTAACAGAGTGGAATTTGTTTTGCAGCGTCCAAAGGTGTGATAATATTTATTTATTATGAAGGTAGATGTAACCTCCCCAACCTACCAATGCCGATCTCTCTTCAAAAAAAAAAAAAAAAAAGCAAGCCCTAGGCAAACTTCACTTAGCCCTGGATCTTTTCAATAGCTAGAAACGTCCCTGGCATTGACCTAGATCTTCAAATATAGAAACACTTGAAGGTAGAACCCTTTGTCTCGGCTCTAAGGCAGGGACGCAGGCCCTTGTCCACACAAAAACTGACTGTTTCAATCAGCCGCTGCCGAAAAGACATGTCTTTTATCTCCAGAGAAAGGAAGTGACCTGGGGCATGGCTCCAACAGCTATGACCACAGGAACGGAACTACAGAACAGCTCCATACTCATTAAAAGCAGGTGCAATGGACCGGAGAGAACCAAATCAGAAAACCAAGTGCTCAAGTGAAATTTTTCACCAGTGACAGATTCTGCCGAGAGCTGTACCACCTCAGGCAGCCACCCCCTGCAAGCGGACCCATTCAGAAAATGCATGCTGAAGAGCTTCTGATGCATAAAATAGGCTGGGATCCTGCAATATGGTGAGTTTCTGTCCATGCGCCCGCCTCTCAAAGTACTAATTTGGTGTACCTATCCTCAGTCACAGGTGCATTTGCCAGGCGGTGAGGGAGCGAAGCAGCAGGAAGCTGACCTTACCTTGCACTTCATCATGTCCCTGACCCGCTCTTGCATGGACTGGCCAGCCTTGGGCCTGACCAGGATGTAGAGGGTGTTGACGCCAGGGCAGGAGCGGAGCAGCTTCTCCACCAGCACTTTTCCCATGAATCCCGTCGCCCCGGTGATGAGCACGTTCTTCCCGGCGTAGAAGTCTGCGATGGAGGCCATGCCGTCTGTCTGTCTGTCACTCTGTCGTCCCGGCCTTTCCAAAAAACCTGCGCCCGTCAGGGAGAGAACAGAGTCAGCAACCATCAGGAAAACCAGGAGTAACGAGAGAGGTTGAAAGGAGCCGGTGCGTAAAACCAGGGAGCAAAGAGTACACAGCCGGTGCAAAACAGGAAGGCTGGCAATGGAGTGAGTGAGCTTTAAAAACAGGACTGGAAATAACAGTAACACCGCGGTGACAAACTGTGAATCTCACCAAGGCAGCTAGCAGCATTTCAGCCTCACCGTAAAGCATCCCTCATATGCTCGTCTTTAAAACATAAGGCACAAAGACAAGCACAAAGAGAATGTATGACATGCATTTCCTGCACAGTATCAACTACCTACCTACCTACTCCAGCGTGAGCCAAACATCCTGACCGGAAAAATCTGCCGCACGAACAGCCATGTCACTTCGGAGGCAAAGTTTGGAAATGCAGAGCCAACGGGCCAAACTGTCCACATAAACGACTCTTCACCATGTCGGTACTTACAGCTGAATAAGCGAATGGGGAGGAAGCACTGAAGCCTCTCCATAGACTGTCACTGGCGAGCCCACTGAGCCGCTATGTAAGAGCATGTAAGAGCAGCCAGGAGCCCACAGCGGAGTGGGGTGGTGGTGTGGGGAGACTGAATGATAGCTAACGAACATCTCAATATAAATCAGGCCAACCTGCAGCAGCAAAGCTGTTATACTCTGCACTCACCCCCCCCCACAACCCAACTGCACGCTGTTTCACAGGTTTTCTGAATGGAGGATTGCAGGACCGCCCTCGTGTGACACGGGCTTCTGTTTTTGTGCAGTTATGAGCGTTCAGTAAGGTCCGCAGCACGGAACCCAGAGATGGCTGTGCAGAGATGGCCGTGCAGAGTACTGGGGAGCCCGGCTCTGTTTGAGCAGCTGGCTTTGATGTGGAATGGGAATCGCCTTTCGCTCCCGACAGTCAGTGCGCAAAACACAAACATCCCCAAAAACAGCTTTCATCTTCTGTGTTCCTCTCCAGAAGCTGAACCAACAGACTGACACAGCACGACCTCTGACCCTCCAAAACACCCCCCCCACACCCAGGACAACAGTAGCCCTAGTTTAGATTAACTCAGCAGTCGACAGAAACATCAACTGGATTGGGAGTAGAATCATTGTCATGTGAATCTTTACCTAAGAATCATTATCATGTGTGAATCATATGAATTAGTATGCTCATCATTCCTTCTCTGTGGAGGTCACATCCAGAATGATGTCAAGGACATCCCCTCCCCCTCATCACACACCTCACTCCCCTGCATCTGCTCTGGCGAAATTCAACACTCTGATTGGCTGAACCCTGATCAAATCCCCTGTAAAAATGAGTGCCATATATGAAGGGCTTAACTGTCTGCGCTGGAAGTTTTTTAAAATAAAAAAAAAAAAAAAAAACCTCCCAGCATCCGTACACGTGGGCGCACACATACGCGCTTCTGTAGGCCCTGATGCTGACGTTGATTAGGAGGGTCAGAAGCTGCTTCTTTGGAGTGGGACTTTAATTGAATCGGTCCCTTCTCTAATGGCCCTGCACTAATGGACTGTGTCTGCTTATTTGGATCGACTCAATAAAATTCATCAGGGTTTTGTCTGCCGGCTGCGGGTGGCGGCCGTCCAGGCCTTATGGGAAGTGGCTGGTTACAACGAGAGGAATAATGCACATCTCACCACCGTCTGTGTCTCTGAAAGCCCGTCAATACACCAGCCACCAGCACGGCCCCCAGATCCACACTATTCGGTTACTTTAAGTGGGTGGATGCCTGGCAAAAAAAAAAAAAAAAAAAAAAAGGGAAGACGGGCGTACTTCAGTTGGTATCGACTGCTCTGTAATCATGCCGGCCACTCTTGCTTTTTGTGGTTCTCGGTTCCGGGCGCAGGCCCGTGTATGGGGTGAGCGCGGTGCCGCTCTTACACCATCATCACTGCCGCAATTCCTTTGATTTGGGACCTGCTGAGATGCAAGTCAAAGAGTTTATGCGTCCCTCCCCCCGACCGTGGCGGGGAGGGAGGGAGGGAGGGGGGGTCTCCACAGGTATTGGGGGTGATTGGGTGTTGTTCACAAAAGGGTGTTGCATTGATCTCATGTGATCTCATCTGACTCTGGGGAGAGGCTCTTGTGGTTGAAGAAAGCGAACCAGTTGTTGCAACAGAACTCTGCTGCAAGCGAACCCGTTAGCCATCACCATTTTATCATCCTCCTTCTGCAAAAGGCTTTCGTAACACACGCCAAATGACCATGACTGTACAGAGAGGTTATACTCAGAGCACAATAATCGCCCTCAAAGTTCGGTCCCACTCTGCTCAAGTAACTGCTGATTAGAACGACCGTCTTTTCCATCAGACCGATAAAACCTCCTGGGACCTCATCTCCTGAGGACCTGCCAATGATTCCCTCCACTCCACGCCGAATACGTGGAAAACGTCTGACTCTTCCTATCTGGGTCATGAAAAAAGGAAACTGCAGTGATGACATCTGGGTTACTAGCGCAAACACACACACACACACGCACACACACGCACACACACACACGCTCTTGCCTGGGAAAGATCAGACACGAGGGGTTGCTGGAGTGGAGAAAACGGTGACAGCAGAAGCAGCTGCCTCCCTCTTTCCTGATGAACGACATGATAAACTCAAGCGTCTCTCTCTCTCTCTCTCCCTCTCATTTCATTAACACTCGCACCTCTAATCCTATTAACACTCTATCCCCAGGGTCCCCTTTCCAGATTGGCAATGACCTCCACCACCACCCCCCAATCCCACCCCATGCAAAGAAGGCCTGAGCTCCCAATCTGCACTGTTCCAACAAACGTCCCTCTCCACCTGGGCATGAGGTTACACAACACAGGTGCCTCGCTCAAGGAAGAGATATGAGCCGAGACGTCAGGGAGGCAATTACCTTATATTGCGTTCCTTCTTGTAGCACACAGGAGCAGACACAGGATGTCGCGATCGCTGGTTTCCCTCTCACTTTTGCTTTCTTTTTGACACACAGAACAGAAACGGCCTGAACATCGATCCTAATCGACACCGACAGCATAACATGGCCGTTATCTCGCCTCCGCCCACTCTGAGGCACGCGGCTGGACTATTCGCAATAGGCAGGCGAAGACGCACGGTGTCACGCGCCCTGTGTTGGAGTTTGTTTTCCCGGTTACCATGGCAACGGGGCGACCTCTGTGGAACAGCTGAGAACTTTCCTGCTGCTGTGCCCCTTCCGTCCCTTCATCTGTGCGGCAGAGAACCCGAGAGAACACACCCTCCCCACCCAAATTTTAAACACTGTTGCCTTACTTATGGTTTAGTGGGTATGTATACTGGAAAGTGAGGAATGGCTTTCACAGTGGGGGGGAATATAATCTCCATTTTCTCTCAAAATATTTCCACGGTCTGGGGTTAGCGTCGGCCACTGCTAAGCGGGTAACGATTCAATGTGCAAATCCTACTTGCCAACATTGATGGAGAAGATGGGTGGAGCAATGTGTTATGATGCACAAGTTTGACAGCCTGAATTACGTTATGAAACGTATGATTTCAAAACTGTGCAATTTGTTAAGTGACGAACAAAAACAGATGGCTCAGACCTAAGAAATTCTAGATCTAGAAATTCTAGATCATGACCTGACTTAACCTCAACCTTTTTAATAAAAGTGTGTGATGTGACCATCTGAAACACCAAACATCAGCCGATCAATGATCAGGATGCAGCCGCATAACCCAACATTGTTCAGCACGCACTGCCATAGCCAATCACTGATCTGCATGCAGTGCCACGGCCAATCACTGTTCAGGATTCAGCATCACAGACAATCATTAATCAGCAGTCACTGGCGATACAGATGGCTGTTCTTCTCTGTCTTCTTTCTAAGAAGACTTCCCTGTGGGGGTCGGCAGCACAAACGCCATGCAGGTACACACATACACATGCACACACACTACAGTCTTGCTCCCTGGACTTATCCACACTAGCCAAAGAAATAAAAAGGCTATTAAGATGAAGGTAACACATGAGCCTTTCATTTATTTTGCCTAAGGCCAAGGTCATGCGCTGAAAATCTTGAAATTTTGGTGAATATTAAGTTCAGGGCAGTTTAGCCTGGCAATGACCAGCCCAACACGGTTCGTTTAAAAATGGCAGGTTTTATGACCAATCTGGAAGAAAAACTGCATGGTGATGCACATCCCTGCCCTACCTAGCCTTCTAAGATGGGAGAAAGTGAGACCCTCTGCCAGTATGTGATCTGTACACAATTCCATTCCCCCCAGTCAGGCATGGCTGCAGGTCTCCAACCACGACCCACAATCCATCACTGCTAAGTCCATCGCCCACTCAAGGCCTCTCACAGAGGGGCGCTGGCCGAGGCCTGTCCATTGTTATCAGGCATTCCGGGTCGACGAACTGGCAGATCAGAGCAGCTCCAGGAAGGTTAAGGGACTCAACGCAGGGGCGGGAAGTCACAATGGATTAATGCCCGACAATGAGTGCGCTCCCGTAATGGGCAGCGCGTTCCAGCAAACAGGCCAGCGAGAAGAGCCCCACCGCTGGGCTGTGCATTCCTCCCAGCTCGGGGTCTTCAGTGCACGCCTCAGCGGCACCTTATTTCCCTTCTCACCCAAACTGTGCAGAACAGGGAGAGAGAAGCAGAGCAGAGAGACTTCTATCCACTCAGACCTCCGGATGGGTTCAAATCAACTTTTTTCTTTTTTTCTGAGGAATGTTTCTGCATCATTCTTCCGATGATTAGTTTCGGCCTCCTGGGCCAGAAGGGCCGCATGGTTCCGACGGACAAAAATATCCGGGGCGACCATCCCGAGGGGGAACGCTTCTGCCGGCGGCTGCCCTGCGCCCTGTGCTGCACACACTCCGAACACCTCATCCAATGAAAATCAGTGATGGCCAACTGAACCCTGTCTCAGCCAATCAGACAAATGCACAGACATTCTGTGTCACCCCCTTCTACTGCCAGTGAGGACTAGTAACACAGTGGATAAATCTTGTTCCTTGTTCTGAGAGTGGGGGGGGGGGGGGTAGAGACCCACTCAAGCAAATGGCTTACATCTGAGAATGTCATCACGATGCACATGCGCACGTGACCTGACAGAACAGAGCAACCCCGACGCATCGCCGCTCTTCCGAATGACCTTCTCCCTAAACTGCGGGCTGCAAACCTCCAGAGATCACTACGGCAGACAGATTACCAAATTGCCCGTGATGTGGTTCCTACCGGGCCACCACAACCATTTCCCGTAAGGCACCCATTCCTGAGTGATTTCAGCATAATTTTCTCCGGTCATTTTCTCCACAGCGGGGGCATTCTGGCCCGTGGGACTACATTTGTTTGGCTACTGGTCTTTCATCTAATTCCAAGTGCTCCTTGGTGTGACGATTCAATTATCCTGCTCAACAGGAAGTTGCAGCAACTGTACCAATAGTTGCTGTTACCTGCCCAATGACTGAATGAACTGCAGGGGCGGTTGTTAAATGAACTGCAGTTGTTAGGTGCTAACCGAAAAAACCAATAGCACTTGTTTACATTTATTTACATTTAATTATTTAGCAGACGCTTTTATCCAAAGCAACGTACAAAAGTGCATACAGTAAGAATAGTGACAGTACGGGGACAGGATGTGTACAGTTCCACAATGAGACAGTTCTCAGCTGAGAGCAAGGTCTGTTTGAGGACACAGTACTATCAGATTTGTACAACTACAGCGTACAGGGCAACTAATACGATACACCTTCAAACAGCGCAATGAGTGTCAGGGTAAAGGCGGTGACAAGAAACAATTTAAAAAGCACAGCAATTTACGACAGCACTGATGGGGGGGGGGGGGGGGGGGGGGCAGCAATTGTGTGTTGGGTCAGTCCAGGTAGAGTCTGAAGAGGTACGTCTTCAGGCCCTGTCTGAAGGAATGGGGTGAAGGAGCTGTCCATAGCGGGACAGGGAGTTCGTTCCACCACTGGGGAGCGTTGAAAGATTGAACCAGATGTAAAATGCAGAGCAACTGCAGGACTGTCACTGTTAGACGCTGAGGAATTGATCCAGCTGCAGGCGTTGGATGTTTGGAAGGTTACACTGGCTTCTGCCCAGTGGAGTCCTGGCATCAGGACCCTTTCTGGAAACAAATCTGTTGTATGTAGGTCAGCCAAGTCACTACATTTATCTGCACACTACAGTGTTACAGACCAGGAGAAGGAGGATTTTTTTGAGAAGGCCAAAACTTTACTTACATTCTTAAGGTTTAGCTTTGGTCCTGAGTCACACAACAGCAAACAGTGAAAAGAGCCCAATAATTAAGGAAACCTGAGCCAGCTTGAAGGGGCAGTACAAAGCACCACCAGTGCAGCTTTTTCAAAGACCCAGAGAGAAAACACCCACAGACCTGAGTCAGTTATCAAAGCAGTCTGTCTGAACTTGGAACTTGGAAACCATTCAAACAGCAAGTCCATCTCAACAGGAAACACTGCCTTTAGCATGGGTTTCCACAGCAGTGACAGCCAAACCGGTATCACTTACATCAATCACACGTTTGGTCTTCAAAAGAACTGGCTCTGCAGGAAAGAGATGTCACAGCACTCAACTAAATTTGATCTTGAATTACTCCAGGGCTAATGCCGGTGATGCAAAAGCCTGTTTGAAGGATATGGTGATGATATAGTCATAATTATGTTGATTCACAGAAAATATGGTGCCTCTAGTATCATATTTTCAAAGGCCCATTTATCCATCACGCAGTACAGAAGAGGAACAGCTGATGCTAACGCCAGACTATGGAAATAATTTGACAGGAAATGGTTTTTTTTTTTTTTAAACGAGGGAACTGTGTTTAAAATGTGCATCATTTTAAAACTCACCTCTCCTTGTCCAACCCCAGCTGACAAAATCTGAATGCCTTACAAAAACAGAGACGCACAAACTTCCTCCACTATCACTGACTTGGATCTCAACTACTGCAGTCCGCTCTGCTTACAGTAATGACATGCACTGGCAGATAAGACTTCAGGCAAATTTCAGACGGCCGTGAGAGAATGTCCCTTACCTCTCTCAAAAGTAACCGGTGTTTACATACCTGCAAAATACTGTAGTAACCCACAAAGTAACCTGGCAGCACGATTTGAGCCCAGCAGTGTAAAGCTGGCTCCCACACACTACTTTGACAGGGAAAACTGGCCTGCTCTTTCAACCTCAAGTCATGGGCCAAGTGCCATAGCACTAAAAACACAGTGTAGGCCTACACCACACCTGTGAGTGATGTGTGCTTTATGCACCACATCTGTGAGCGATGTCTCCTTTATGTACCTGTGCAATATGCATCTGTGAGCTTTAGTACTCGAGGGCGGCAGCAGCAGCAGCACTTTCTAGAGGGTCCTGCAGACCCATTGGATACACTGGCAATTACTCCAGCACCACCAAGAAAAGTTATTTCTTGAAGTTAACAATTTCCTTGATGAATAGCCCCCCCCCCCCCCCCCCCCCCCCCCCAACCCCAACCTTCATCAAGCCTGCCTAATTACCGGATGTCACTTATCCAGATGCGTTATTTCATTAACCAGAAATGGACAGTGGGCTAAATTGTGGGTAATTATAGGCCACAATTTCTGACATAAAATAGATGCATTCATTTCCTACATGGACAATTCATACTGCCCCACTGGGCCAGGCCAGGACATTCCGGGTCTTCTGCTGCGTTTCTCCTTTTCCATTGTAGAGGTACAACCAGGCTAACAGCAACTGGCTAACCCAAAACGTTCTAATGGCCTTCCCATCCCTTTTCCTGCAACCAGAACTGTAGGGGAATATACTGGGAGCTGTAATGAAGGACAGGAGATTTTGCAGATGTACACCACCATGCTCTAGTCTTCATTAATTTCATCTGCCTCCGGCTGTTTGCTTTGATGAGCAATGCCAGCACTCTCCTTTCACCTCCATATTCATCTTCTCTGCTTTTAGTAGGAACACAACCAATCTGCCGATTCATCAACTTTAAGTCACTTTAAACACACATGTCAACGGTGAAATCTTAGACAAACCTTTTAGAAACTTGATACCAAACAAAATAAAAGAGGACTGTTAGGTGTTACTGGGGCGATATCGGTACAATATTGTTTCAAAATATTTCTTAGCACAGATGCCAACGGTATCAACATACAGCTAGTCGACCCAGCCCACAGCTCGCGTGTAAGTAGGACAGCACGAGTGTCTCCAGCAGGCCTGGCTGACAGGGTCAGCAAGTTAAAATAGATGGTAGGAACCCACCTGGAGTCTGAAGGTAAACTGGCCCTGTTCCAGCTCCACTGTGAAAAAGGAGAACGTTTCTGAGACACGTCTCCATCCTCTTTCATTCTGCTCTTATGCAACAGACAGTAAAATCTATAACATTACATTACTGGCATTTAGCAGACACTCTTATCCAGAACGACTTTCATCGGTTACAATTTTTACATGCCATCCATTTTTACAGCTGGATATTTACTGAGGCAATTCTGGGTTAAGTACCTAGCCCAAGGGTACAGCAGCAGTGCCCCTATAATATGTGACACAGGGAGTAAGGTTATGCTCACAGGAAATGACTTCACTGGGAAGCGGGCAAGAAATCCGGCCTCTCCTTTTCTTCAGCATGAGAGTGAGTCTGTGGGTCAGACAGGGTCACGGATGGGGGTGTCAACCTCAAAAGCCGATCATTAAACTTCATTACCCAAAAGTAATGGAAGGGGTTTTTGTTTTTGTAATTTCACTGACCCTGCAAATATATTGTCTTTTTATGCCATCTTGCATTTGCATTAGCATTAATTACATTAGACGTGCAAAACGAGCTTCCAGTTCTTATTTTGCCATGATTTTGATCACATGCTTTTTAAAGCCTTTTTCTGTCATTCTGCTGGAGAGTGAAGGAGCCAGAGAGGAACCGTCTCCCTATCAAATGTCCTTGCTTATTCCCACAGAGGCTGTGTGTATATTGTTACTCCATCTATCTGATCCATTGGTGTAATACTGTAATTACTACACCACCTGTCACTGGATGAGAGCGAGGGCGCTGGCGGGTGTCGTTTTCCCATGGGGGCGGTCCGGGGTCAGAATCCTGAGCCCTTGCCTACCATGTACGGAGGAAGCAGGCCTGTCTCTCATCCAGTCAGCCACCCACTCACTCAGCATTCCCCTGGAGCAGAACGCAGCACTGATCCAAGACCAGCTGCCACACACACGATCGCCATTACTCACTCACTCAGCATCCAGTCTCACGGGATGCAGCACTGATCCAAGACCAGTTGCCACACACACACACACACACACACACACACACACACACACACACACACACACAGTTACTTAAGTTGCAGCTGACATCCCTGGATGTCTCTTTTTCAAGTCTCCTTTAGCTATGCCCACTTTCTGTTTCGATCTGGAAAAAAAGCTTTTCACACCCACCCAGGGCCAAAGTACTGCAGATACAGACTCCCATACAAGCAATGGAGCACGCGCAGCCTCACACACACGGCCTCATAAAATGCAACAGTTCAAACACACGTGACCTTATAAAACACACAGATTTAAACACAAGCAACCTTATAAAAGACACAGCCTCAAATGCATATGACTGTATAAAACAGACCAATTCAGAAAACACACGATTTTAAAAAACACAGGTATGTTTATTCACCAACATTATACGTATGATACCTCTTCCATGACAGCCAGGCTAACATTAGGAGTGCTGCCAACACTGTATGCTGTGCGTACACACAAAGAAAACCTCTCAGCGCTCGCATCAAAGTCAGGTTTTGTAATTTTCCCATAGACAAGCGACTAATAACGCCCATTTCAGCAGTGACAGGTGCACTCTGCCTCTTCTGACAAACCGCAGGAAGGTGATTATAGGAGTGTTTTTTTTTTTTTTTTTTATAGCTGGAGCACTGTATCAGCATCGGGCGCTAAGAGGACTACGGGCACCACATTCCCGCAGCTAGCCTAATTCAGTTAATATGGAAAGAGCCGTATCGGTTCCCGAGCGCTCCTTCCACAATCTGCTCTGGCATCTGGGGAGACTTTAATGTTTAATAACGGACGTCTCCAGCACACCTTTTCTGCGAGCTCCCCGTTGCCTTGACGATGAATAGCCCAAAACGGCTGATGTCGGGCAGCACGCACCGAAGCACTACTCACAGGATGAGGGGACAGGGGGTCACTGCATTAAGAGCACGAGTGGGCCTCCATGGTGCCGCACATGACACAGTAGAAGCCAGCACAGGGTTTCACTCAGGCAGCTAGGCTTGTCTATTCAAGCACAGAGTGGAGAGATGGATTACACTTATAGACAGGTCTGTGAGGCTCCAGGTCCAGCAGCCTTAATCTCCTCTTCCCGATTTGTGTTTTTTATCGATTTGTCCTGCATTGTGAATAAAGGCTTGGAGTCAGTTGGAGGGGGTTGGGCAGAGGGCGAGATGAGGGCCATGGAGGAGGTGTCTTAGGCCAACAGAAAAACTTCCACAGAGGTACAGCCTTTAACTGGAACATTACAGTATTAACTCCCAAATGCATGCGTTTAGGCCATTCCATACCTTCACACATGCATATATATCCGAGTTCAATTCTCTGTGGTATAAGCATTGTACATTACAACAAACAGGCAAAATAGTGATAAGAATAAACACAGAAATGCAATATGGTGCTCCGTGGAAGATAACATTTAAAAGGCAGAGAGGAGCAGCCAAAATGTACAATTCAGCAGATGCTAAGACGCCTGCTCCACAAGTTTCTAGCACTTTCAAACATGCTTCCCGTTCAAAAAAAAAAAAGATCAGAGGTGCGTGATTGAATGTGTGATTAATTGTAGCAGTGAGCCATAAAATATTAATGTGTGTTTACAGAGAGGAAGGGCCGGGTGGAGGAGCCAGAGAAGGGCTCATTCCAGGGAGGAGGAAAGAGCACCTGGGGAGGTTCCAGGTTCAGTGTCCCATCTGCAAACGCGCCCCCCCCCCCCCCCCCCCCCCCCCCCTCACCACGCACCCCCACCCCCCTCATTCGGTGTTCCTCTGTGGCGTCCTCTCCCTCTTCGGCGGGCTTCACCGCACGCGGCCGTCCGCCAAGAGCGAGCGGCTCCGCTTCCAGCAGCATTAACACATTGGCAGAGCATCACTTGAGTCTCGAAATACTACCACCGCTCAGATCTGGAAATACCCGCAGCACTCCTGCAAGAGTTTCCTTCCTTCTCCAAGGAAAGCCCAAAAGCCACACAGTACAACATAATTACACGCACCTCTACACAACGTCACAAACATTAATGCAAAATATTTTATGTTTACTTCCTCCCCCCATATAAGAATAAATCATATTCAATGAATCCTGCACATGAAGACATCCCTAAAATCCCCCTGCTTCCTCTTTTTACCTTTGCCGTTTCCACATACAGGGTACAGACAGGGTTCGCTGTATTTGTTAACACATAGACAGTACTGGACATATTTTTAGGGGAGAAACCGATCATAGATTAATAAATCCAGGCCACTGTTTTTCTAGGAAAAGAGGACGTAATCAGCTTTGATGCTCCGTCGAGTATGAGGCCGAACGAGATTAAAAAAAGATGCTGTTCTTTCCCTGCAAGCGCGGCAGCCTCTCATCAGTCTCACAGGAGGTGCGTTTCCCCAGCTCTCTCACCAGGAGGATGCACACAGGCAACCAGCTCTCCCACCGGCAGCCAATCACCTAGCATACTACCCACAATGCATCTGCCCAACACTTGGCTCTCTCTGCTGGTCTGACCCTCTCTGCACTGTGACCGGAGAGGCTAAAGGTCACCGCAAACTGACGTCGGTGAAATGTGAAAAGCACTTTCTGAGTGAAGGTGGGAAGAGACAGACAATCTCTGGCTCCCTGGCTCCACTCCCGCACAGTGAGGGTCTGCTTTGCTCTGAGACCATTTGTACGTGGTTGATTAAGCCGAGCTCGAAAGCACAGCACCCCAGCGAGTGCAGTCAGGCCATGGGCAGGGCAGGGGATCGGCACGGGGTGTGGCACGCGTGTGTGGCATGCGTGTGTGGTAACGTATAGTATGGTGGGGAGGAGCTTTCCTTATGTCCATAGCAGCCTATTGCACTATGAGGGAGTCCCTTTGCAATCACACAGCACACCAACATCCTCTAACTCCTAAATCTTGTAACTGCCATTTATTGTGACAGGATTGTCATTGTCACTGTCACTGTCATTGTCTTTGTGGGCTGGTGTCCCCATTTTCTCACTGAGCAGCACAGGTAAAACAAAGGCAGGGGAATGAGGATGAGCAGGAATCGACCGGGGGGAGGGGGGGGGTATGAAAATAAGCACTTCAGTGGAAACCCCACAAACCGCAGATAGAGGCGTCACCCACTCACTGATTTGCATTGGGAGCGCGGTGGAGCACCATTGATCCAGCGGGGGTGTGGAACCTGGTAATAGACACTTCAGTCAGAGAGAGTGACTCACGCACGCACTCAGCCAGGAAGAACGACTGCGCTTAGTAACACACACACACACACACACACACACCCATGACAGCAGCACCTGAGCCCACATCCTGTTGGCGCGGTGTGCGCTCCTGGGAGAGCGCAGGTCCGAGTTTGACTGTCTCCGAGTGCCAGCCGCTGCGCTTACCAGCAACGCGGAAGTGGCACCACCTACGTGCCACTCATTCCTCAATGACGAGATCTTTATCTCAAAAGGGCAGCAAACTGTGCATCAGGTACCCGCCACACAGCCTGCGAAACCATTCATTTTACCTAACCGCCACTTCACGTTGTCTATACGAGCTTTAACTACAGAGATGTTTAACAACGGCCTGAATTGAGAGCGGGATCGTACCATGGTGGTAGGGAGCAGGGTTTGTAACCGAAACGTTGCTGGCTTGATTCCTGCAGGGGCGCTGCTGCTGTACCCTTGGGTAAGGTACTGAACCCAGAATCGCCTCAGTAAATATTCACATGTAGAAATGCACAGCATGTAAAAATAACTGATGTAATTCACTCTGGATAAGAGCATCTGCTAACTGTCAATAACGTGATGTAATGTAAATGAGGGGAAAATGGCTGATGATAAACTGAACCAAAAAAATGGAAGCCACCAGCCCTGTGACCCATCTGGCTCGAGAGGCTGATGGCTTCTACTCTAATGCAATTGAAAGGAGGTGTAGACACACCCTGTTCACTCCAGGCGCTGGACAGAAAGAGGTGTAACGCAAATAGCCAGATGTGCACACGCAGCCTGCCTCTGGAAGTCATTTATCAACAGCAGGAGCTGCACACAGGAGTTTTGACCCCAAAGCGGAGTTTGGTCACATTCCAGCGTGTGGACGTCTGGTCCTTTCATGCTGTCGCGGTGTCTCACCGCAGCTCAGCGGAGCGATCGAGATTTCAGTGCTGTCAGAGCGCGCCGTCTCTGCCTTCTGAGAGCCCACCGTGGGCTCCCTGGCCTCCCGCCACCGGCGCAGGTATGTAAACATCAGGGAGACAAAGCCGCCGGTGTTTGGATGAGGAGAGGGAGCGTGTGACTCTCTCCTACAGCAGACACAGGCTGCCGTCTGCGTGGGGGGGGGTGTGAAGAGACAGACAGTACGATGCTTCCTGAGAGTAGAACAAAGAAGATGTCCTCAGCTCACTTCTCCTGACAGCTTGATCTCCTTCCTGTCAAAGGAGATGAGCTCCATGTCTCCCAAGCTGGTGGGAACACATTGTGCATTTGTCGGGGGGGGGGGCGGGGGGGTGAGTTGGCAGAACTAATCCCAGCAGGCCAGCCCACTCCTGCCAGGAGTAAAGAGCATGAAGAGCATGTGTGAATGACTGGGCTCTGCTCGTATAGACAGCGGGCCTTGTGCTGCTATAGCCGTCACTGCTATTCAATGACCCGTTTCAGTGTGCTCCTACTTGCCATCGTTGTCTTCCTTAAGGCTGCGCCCCATCTCTCAGTGAGATTGTCCTCTCCACCGTTAACCTGCCTATCTGTGAGCTTCTCTCTTCCATCACCAGCCTTTCTCCCTCTGAGCTTCTATCTTCTGTCATCAACCTCTGCGTTCATCATTTGGTGTGTGCCCCTATTCTAAATTCGCTAATCTCACTCTCCGCGAGCACCCGTTTTCCATCACTGAGCTGTGTGCCCCTGGCTTGTAGTGCTGCCAATAGAGGCCAATAAGAGAAGGAAATGACAAGAGGCTTGGTTCTGTAACAGTTGTGATGTTCTGATAACGTCCTGGGAAAAAACTGTTCTACACAATTTCTATCCCAATTTTTCCCAGGCTCCTGTTGATGGATGATTCTTTTATTGAAGGCAGTGCAAGTAAGCAATGAGCCACAACAGGGTTTGCATTGCACTGAAAAAATCACGTACGCTATGGTACAAGGCTGGAGCTTATGTTACGCTCCTTCACATTTACACCCTCGAACCCAGTAATCAGGACAGAGAGGCATCTCAACCGGTTTTACAATAACACGTAATACGCTAAATGAATGCACAGCTACGGTGTTAATCAGAGCAGCCTCCAGCAGCACCCGCTTCAACTTCAGCAGGCTACACAACAGCCATTAATCCTTAATGTCACCTTGTCCTCACAGGCCCCTCCTTGGAATCTGTCCTTACACTAGAGGTCATTAATAATAGGCACAACGAGCTATTAGTGGAGGAGACTTAGTGCAGATATGGATGGACCTCTAACCTGGAATAAAAATCAGGGCCTCTACTTTCCTTTAGGGACTGAAGCGTTCATCTTTGCACCGCATTACACACCCCCGTTTGTCCTTTTGTCACCTACGCTTCTCCTCCACACCTCCTCGCCTCTGTCTCCTTACTTGCTTCTCTTATCTCTTTCAGTGCCTAACCCTTTCCTATCTTTCAAACTGGTAAGATAAGGCACCATACCCTGAGAGTTTGCTCATTCTCTGACTATTGGCTCATACTCTGATGGTTTGCTCATACTCACAGTTTCCTCATACACTGACAGTTTGCTCATATTCCTGTGGTTAGCTCAAACTCTGGTGGTTTGTTCATACTGTAGTATCTTAGAGGTCAAACGTGGCATCGTACGTACTGGTGAAAAAGTGTGATACTGTATCTGGGAACAGATACTGATACTGTAACTGGGAACACACGTAATACTGTTATTCAAATAAATCAGTAACTGCGGCCTTCACAGTTCAGACTGTATGCAGTCACAGCTTAATATTCATGTCACCTTTAATAAATGTTCAACACAAACGCGCAAGTGTATGGAAATGATCTCCACTATAGATTTCATAGACAATCTATGCACTGTGCTGATAACAGCTATATTTTCTAAAATGTAGTATATTTTCAAAAATATATTCCTTAAAATTTGAATATAATTTACCAGCTATTTAAATGGGTTTACTCATGATGATCTGAGTCGGGGCTGGATTACTGCAACTGTAGAAGTTCATTTGATGCTCGAGCACGGTACATGCTGTTCGAGCACATGCACTGCAATTAATTGCTACCTGCAAAGAACAACCACACAGCGTGGCTTTGATTTACAATCTTGGATTGTAACTGAGTGAGAGTCTCTTTCATTGTGTAACCTCACCTGGTGCATACCGTTCTCCACCTGTCACCTAGCCGTATGTTTACAAGGAATCAAGATTACAGAAAACAGCAAGGGATGTGAAAAATGAAACTATGACTCACTTCATGGTGTAACACTGACAGTTAAACACTAAATGCAATAGGGTTTGGCACAATTTGCTGTAAAGTTGTGAATAAAGTCATTAAATTAAGTTACATCCATAATTATTTAACCGATGTTTAGTTTTGTTGTCTGGGAGTCAACAAGCAAGAGGGGAAAAAAAAAAAAAAAAAGACATCAACATCAGAGCCTTCCTAATGCAAAAAGGCAAATTCTCAACAGTGGAGCTGAAATGAGCATCTCTTGATACAAAGACTTTTTTTCAGAGCAAATTAAGTCAATGAACACAAACCATTTTCCCCACTGGAGACTGCTTTTGGCTGTTAGCGAACTTTTCCATCCAATTTAACGCAACCGTATCCTGCTGGTGATGCGACGAGCTCAGTCATTTAACCTGCTAAAGGAAGGCAAACCAAAGCCTCTATTAGGCCTGTGTCTTTCCCATCTCAACATCACATTACATTATCCACGCGCTTAGCAGGCATCCTGCTGTGAATCATGGGAAAAGCTTTTCATCGTCTTAATGTTGCCGCTATGCTTTGTAGCCCTGTTAGATGGCTTTTCAGTAACTAATTCTGCTTAAGCTACCACATGCCAGGGCAAGCAACAGGTCCCATTTATGTGCCTCTTTCTGTGGTTTATCTGCCTCTCCACTCCCTTTAGTTTAAAAATTAGAATCTGACCATATGGTGCTGCTTCACATTATATCCATAGTGCACCTGCAGCTCACCAGAGTTACTTGCTCTCATTGGACCTCTATAGTGTATGCAGCCTGCCCATCTGCTGCCTGTGTGCCAGTCATTCAGACAGGAGAATTCCCCTTAGGCATGAGTGATCATTACAACGCTTCTTTGCCTCATCTCCTTTTCCTCATCTCTCTCATAGATTGGAGTATGTGCCCCTCTCTGCCTCCCTCTCTCACTCTCAGTAGCAACATAACTCATATAACTGGCCTGCTATTTGACACACAGTCTCACTAGGGAAAACTTTCAGAATGTGGAGGGTGGAGCTGGAAATTCCCCAATAGCTCAGTATATTTGAATTAAAGCAGTGCTCTGAGAAAACCACCCATGCTCTCCCACTGCCTCTTGCAGGAACAGAAAGTGACATTAATTCAACCCAAGGGCAAAATTTACATAACCTCAAAAGAGGGGCGTGGAGCAGCGGGGGGCAGGTGCATGGTGAAAATAACCCTGTCAAAGCCGTAACATAAGACACGCATCGCACTGTGTGCTTTTCCAATGGCATTGCAAGGAGGCCAACGATTCCATCGGTCCAGAACCGAAAGGCCCTGACTCCTGCCTCACTTGAGAACCCCTGACCTGGATTAGGGCTGAGATCAATTCACCCTCTCATATACATATACATATGCATACACACATACACACACACACACACACACACACACACACAGGGTCAAACATACATAGAGATACACATGCACATACATTCAAACACATATACAGCATATACATTCACACGGACACACACGCACACACACACCTCATCTCTCTGCAGTCTCAGCCTGACTGCTGGCCCACTTGAACCAGGAGACAGATTAGAGCAGAGAGTGGGAGAGGAGGGGCTGGGGACCCACCTTGAGTATGCCCTCTCATTCACGCCTCACTGGAACAGCCAGCCACTGCAGGAGCAGTGAGAGGCACGGGCCTGACACTTACCTGTCCAGTACAAGCCAAATTCCTCAGATCCAGCCAAACCTGCAGGGGTACCTACACACACCCTGCCTCCCCCTAGCACCCAAATCTACCCCATCTACCCCACAGTGTCTCCGGCACTTCACAAGAAGATGGTGTGGCATAGTGGTAAGGTGCAGGGTTTGTAACCAAAAGGTTGCTGGTTCAATTCCGTGCTGGGGCACTGCTACTGTACCTTTTGCCAAGGTACTTAACCCACAATTCCCTCAGTATATAACGAGCTGTATAAATGGATAACAAGTAAAATTGTAACCTATGTAAGTCACTCTGGATAAGAGCATCTGCTAAATGACAATAATATAAAGTAATGTGAATTTCTTCGCTGGATATCTGTGATTAACCCCTTAGATCAGACACCCCACAATCACAGAGTTTCCTGACCCGCCACGCCAAATGCTCCGCTGAGCTCAGGCCAGCGTCTCCAGCAGAGCCAAACCCCTCTTTTCCTCAGCGTTAAAAGATTTACGACACTCCGCTTAAAAGGGCTGCGGCGCACGCAGCACAGCTGATGCACAAGGATGACGGGAAAGGAATGCAGCCCTGAGATTCTGCGTCACCACACAGTGTGCTGGAGAGGGGAGGAGCGCAGCACGGCCACTGTGGTTGAGCGGGACAGAGCGGGAAAACACAGAACTACACCAGGGAAAACACAGAGCTACACCAGGGAAGACCTGGACAACTTACTTGCAAAAGAAAAAAGGAAAAAAAAAAATGTAGAACTTGGATTTCAAGCCAAATATATGGCGACTTTGGGCTACCATCACGAGTACATCTATGGGGAATGATTGAGACATGTAGCATTACATTACATTATTGGCATTTAGCAGATGCTCTCATTCAGGGTTTTTTTTTTTTTTTTAACAATGTTCTACATTTATACAGCTGAGGCAATTACGGGTTAAGTACCTTGCCCAAGGGTACAACAGAAGTGCCCCAGAGGGGAATCAAACCAGCAACCTTTCATGTCCTGCACCTTAACCACTATGCTACACTGCTGTGGCAAATTTTACCTGCCTCAATAACTACTTTCAAAATCACTTTTTTATTAAATGAAATTCTCTGCATTTAGCGACAAAAATTAACATTTACTATGCTGGAAGTGATCAGGGACCCAGAGCCATTCCATGCAATTTGCACGTCCATACCTCATGCATTATTAATGTGCCACATGAGAGATTAATGAATATGTCCTCTGAGAAATCATTAACATAAAAAGCACGTTCTGTGGTCTTAATGGTTTCATAATTAAACAATGTTCTGAAAAAATTTCAAAAATTGTTTTTTCACTCCAGTTGGCCTTGGCCAGTGAAGTTGATTAAATCCATGCCCAGTAAACTTGTCAAGTATGGCATAAGTGAATGTGTGAATTAAGTGAAGTATGGCATAAGTGAAAGTGAATTATTGACATATGTAATAAAACCCATTTGGTGGCCATATTGAACAAGAACATGGGGCAACAGAATACATTTTACCAGTATAAGTATAACAAGGTGTTTCACATTTGAGCAAACTGGAACAATGCTATGAAGAGTTACATGAGTAAGAAAAGCAAGAAAAAAAAAGAAAAAAGCAAAAAGACACAAAAAATGCTGCAAGGTGCTCTGGCTTTAAAGCCTAAAAGTACAAAAAAAATGTGATGAAAATAAAAGGATAAATGCCATTCTGGCTTGAAATCCTCACTAAATTAAGTTAAAGTATCCATCTGCTTGCTCAATCAGAAAGAGTAACAACTGCCACTTCTTATGACATGACTTCAGGAAACGGGCTTGCTACACTTCCTGAAATGGACATCAACTTACTGGGGTGATATCCTGTTAATGTATCAGTGGGAGGAAGGGACATTACAATTTGTCTGTTGTCCTTAGCACATCCAACCCTTGTTAAAAAGACATACAATGTCTTACTCTCTCGGCAAAAGAGAGCACTAAAAGCATTTTAACAAAGGATAAGATCTGGGGTCTGTAGTGATTTCTAAAATTAAATATAGGCTGCCTCTTGATGATAATTATAGCTATGCTCCACAGCTCAGTTTAGAAACTTTACTTTTTTTTTTCTCCTTTGAACTCAAACGTGACGTCTGTACTATTTTAACGCACAAAGCACCCATGACTTTCATAGTCTAGCATTCTGTTAGATAACTTTGTTAATTTACATGAAATGGCTCAAGGGAATCTATTATAGGTCCAAATTTCAGAAGAGCCCGCTATCAACACACATCCATTATCTTTAATGGTGACAACTGATAAAAGTCACTAAATCACTAAATGTTGCTAAATGCATTTCAAATTCCCGTATCTCGAAGGTAAGTGTTATAATTGCAGGTAGGCAACAACTAATGCATCAGATAGAAACAAGAGAGAGCTGCTTTCACCACCTCATTCTAACTTCCCCAATTGGACACTTGGATAGTCAACGTATGTTCACCTTAACGCACATGAGAAATTTAAAACATCCACATTGCTTGAGGTCACAGAATTATCAGTGCATATCTTGTGCGCGCTGTATAAATTATATTTTATGTAACTGTTCCAGGAATCCGTCGCTGTTCTTTTTTTTACCCTTTTAATTATATATATCGCTTTAAGCCAGTGCTGTGCGAGTTTTCTGCTTTTGGGCTGAACAGTGAAAAAGGAAGAACTGTTATCAGATGCAATCACCACGCGACTGTAAACTCTGCTATATATATACAGATATGCACGTCAAGCCTTACTAACCTCTCACCCTTCTTTTTTAATTTATTCATTTGTAAATTTCGAGATCGCCTGGGAATAGTCACACAAATGGGGGGGGATAACGATACATTCTCAAAAGCTTTCGATATAAATCTGACTCGCCCCACTACCAGTCTGAACATGGTGGTGAGGTAAAGTCACTGTCCGTAACCATTCACGACTTTTCATGCCAAAACAGGCTGACAGGACAGATTGCGTGCAATCAGTCACATCCAAATTTCAGAACCTCGTTAGTCTTTCGGCAGCATGTCAATGCCCCGTAAAGAACCGCACATCTGACAGTTAACAGCTCGCCCCATATTTGACCATTGATAATTAAAAGCCAGATAGCTTTTAATGCCCGTTTTCCGTGCCTAACGTTAGATACGTAGGTCATTGGCTAGAGTCGCGCTATTTGTCAGTCTTCATAAACGGTACTTTTCAGCGCCGAGAATGAAATGGGAGGTAAACCCACACGAGCAAGGAAATTAAACACATACGTCTAAGACAAGATTTTGAAATTGCAGACAACCAGCTTGTAGCTTCCCTAAATGAGCATCTGCTTTGGCGCGTCCCGTTAAATGAACGCTGCACCTCCGCCCTGCTCATTCAATGAATTCGGTAAAGACAGTGTACATTGCTCTTGGGACGGCACAGCACTGATGGATAGCTATGTAACCTGAAACGAAAATGAAATCTTATCGAAAAATTGTGCCGACATTCCCCGTAATTTTTAAGCGCAATTTTCCGTTGCAAGCTTGGAGCCCAATTAAGCAATTAAAGTTGATTACATAGCAAGCTGGCTGGCTAACACAACTAGCCTAGCTAACAAGAAATCTACCATGTGGCTAGCTAGCAGGCTAGACCTGCTTTTTAGACAGCAATATTTAAGGTTGGCACATATTCGCATAGGTTACCAACAGCGATCTAAACTTTAGGCCGCCTTCACTCAACCAGAAACACACTTTCCAGGTTTTACATATGTGTCGGCGTCTGAACATGCCAATTAAAACGCAAGACATCACGCACGCTTTCCCTTCGGCTCCTCAAGCCAGTCAAATGACACACAAACGGAGAGATGCTCTCCTTCCCCAACGCGGCTCTGCTTAAAAAAAATAACTGCGAATAAATCTGGATGGCGTTTTACACTGCTAGTGCATGTAAGGACTCATGTAGGAGAAACGCATAGCTACATCTTACCGTGATCATGGGTGGGATCTTGACTCCCAATACACACGCTCCAGCCGCGATGTCAGAGGACTCAACCGAAATGTGCGTGCAGTTTGATGGAAACTAGCTAGGCTTTGCTGCCCCCTCCCTCTCCTTTCCGCGTCTCGCTGCTATGTGTTGTTTCGTATGTGTGTGTGTGTATATGAGAGAGCTACAGCCCAATACGCCTCACGCAGTCGCTCCCGGATAGCCAGCAGCGTCTTCCCAGAGCTCCGGCCAAATGCTGAAAATAGCGACAGAGAGGAGATGTGTTACGGGAGCGGGCGTGTGCGCTACGCAAATTTCAGAGGACACACCTTTGTTAAACATGATAGCACCGCGGGTTAGGCAATATCCAACCATTAGGATGATTCCGGTTAAAACGAGCTAATTGGTTATTGATTAGCTGATTGGTCTTCGTTTCTTTTTGCAGTATCTCAGCATGGAAGATAACGTTAAATAAAAATAACTACAGGATACATTTTGACAAAACGAAACTATAATACACAATGTTTATGTGTAAAAATACAAAATAAACATGACACGGTTGTTGGTAAATCGTAGTCTAAATGTTTTCGATATCTCTATTTGTTTCTAATGTAACGCTACGTTTCCATTTGAGCAAAAGTCTGCAACAGATTTCGTAACATTTCACAGAGGGAACTTCACTTCGACCTCCACACCAATTTAAAACTGAGCAGTGCCCAAGCTAGCTCATTTTTCATTCATTTCCCACAGGTATTTCGGAACGTCTAAGTACATTCGTGTCTTCTTTGAAATCCATGAAGGGGATTTTACCCGCAATACACTCTGAAACCCTTGATTAGGCTGCGCCACAAAATATTTATGTCCTGCGTCTTTCATACCAGGGCGCTATACATTGTAGCGGTCTTACCAGTGTAATAATTGCGTAAAAGATCAAAGGAGAAGCCCAGAACGGCGCATTGCCTGTTCAAGCTAAATCCCTCATTATTGTGTGTATGCACATTGAAATCGCCTGAGGACAAAGGGATGCCTATTAACCTTTAGTGTGACCTTTACATTACGACACGAACGCATTCGCAGATGACTTTGGCTAAATGCCATAGGCTCAATTTCCAGGAAAAACAATTCAAGAGATTCAGACTAAGCATCTCACCCATGGAAACAACTACAACATCATACTGGCGAATCAGTAAACACACAGCTTCTCATAAGTGTCAGTCGTTAGTTGAGGGACTTAGGGTAATATAGCTGGGAAAAAATGAAAGATCAGACCCCACATAAAACACGTGCTGAAACAGGAAACGGGTTCACATAGACTGGGGGGTACGGCCACTCGCATGGCACACATCTTTTACGCTGCTGTGATGATCACCTGCGCATTACAGCCCCGGGAAACAGAACAGGAAAAAGACAGGCACCATCAAAGAGGAATGTACTCCGCCAAACAAACGTTACAACCGACCTGAAAAACGGGATGCCTCTGGTTGTTTGTGTGTGAATGCAAACAGACCTTTTGGTTCTCGATAATTAATCTAATCATGCTGCAATGTGTTGCTACACTGCACGATGGCACATAGCAAAAAGCAGAACATTCGGGAAATACTGAGCACAAAGCTAGAACTTTAAGGCAACAAAATTCACTTTTGTCTATTTGCAGTTTTAAAGTGAGACGAGTTTTGCATCTTAACGGGGCACGCTGTGACAAATGAATTAACAAATACATCTGAGCAAGCATCATTCTTCAAAGGAGAAAAAAAAAGCTGTGATCAACACTTGTTATGAAAAGTGGTCATAAATACTAGTCCTGTTGTAAAATGGCCCCTAAAGACCTCAGGGTGTGTTACAAAATCATCCCCTGTCTGGCATCTGAACCTGATATGCTACTTTCAGGACCAGTCCATGTGTAAGCAGAAGGATTCAAAGCAACATCCTACTCCAGTGAAGTAATAAGGAGAGACTACATTCCTGTGTTGCACATCAAGACTCCGAGAAAACCATCCCCGCCCTCCTGTGAATTACTAATTTATGAGTCTTGTGTCCCTTTGTCTGGTGGCTAGGATCGCTTACAAACAGCATTTTGCGCATACTTTTCAACTTGTACCTTTGTTGTTTTGACAATTGTATCTTTAAGAATCAGAAACAAAAGATAAATACACAAAATGCAAGGAGGTGTGCCAACATAGCTTTGGAAACACATGTTGGAATGACATCATCTGTATGAGCCCTTTACGTACAGCATAAGATTTGGAAGATTATTTTAGATGGGGGGGGGGGCTGTGAACCAGTATCAGTGAAACTGCTCCACACCTCAGCACTTGTGCAAGAACCAGAGAAAATAGTCTAACCGCAGATGACTGAACAGGCAGCAACAATTCTACTGTGACCCTGTCCAGTGAACAAGCATCACTTCAGATAAGGCATTAGTCATGCTGTGATTGGGCAGTCAGAGACACTCTGACGGCAAAGAAGTCTACCCTGCTTCTGTATTATGCTGGAACACATTTAGTGAGGCTGGCGGTTTTCTTTTTGGAAAGGCAAGCTGGTAGAATCATACCGCAACTCACCTATCATTGAAAGATTCTGGACATAAGTACTTATGGATGAATGTATGTATATTTCCTATAAATGCATTTTTATATACATATTATCTACAGTATGACCTCTGAGCACATATTCTAGCATAGGAGCATGGCTGGTCCATGCAGAAAAAGTCATTCAAACATAAACAGCCTGACAGGTTATATGAACCACAAATGCAGTATATCAGCACACATCAGAGGTGAATATTGTGTGTCTGTCTGTCTACCTGACCTGACCTGTCTCCAAACAATGGAACTCACTCAGTCATGAGTGGTAGCCTGCATTTTGGTATTATTGGGCTGCATCTGTCAAACAGATCTTGTGACATGTCAAAAGGAAAGAGCCTACACTTCCACAGGAACTGGAATACAGCCAGCTGTACTGAAGAAAACACATTACTTTCAGGTTTCAGATCAGGTGGAAATATACTGCAAACATATTTTAGTCACACAAGCCTTTCTCTGTGGATGACTGTCAAGCTTCCCATCTTTCCCCTCCCTCTGTCTGTCTAACCTGACAGTCTCTACTGTGAAAAGAGAATGGCATTCCATATTTAGAGAAAGGAGGGTCACATTGGGACATGATCAGAGAATGGCAGATATGGTTGGACAGACAAACTCCCCTGGCTCTTCCAGCTGTAGGGATCCCCTTTTCTGAAAGCAAGTGCCAGGTTGGTGTCATTAATCTGTAGATACAATACTATTTCACCATACTAAAATGGAGGAATAACATTGTACAAAGCAGAGTCACGTGCTTGCAAATGCATTCTCTCATGCCCCCTATGACTGTAAATGATATAATCTATGGGAAATGACATTTATTTTTTAGTTCTAAAGTGGAATGTGGGGTCTTCAGATGGAAGACAATAACAAAATGGCTTGCAGTGAATCGTTTTCCCCACTCTCCACCATTGTTCCGCATGCTTGTGTACGGCTGTTTCTCTGTGGTATCACTGGTTTATGATCAGGGAGAAATTCAGGCCCTTTCAGTGTTTCCATGCTGAGAGGCAACAGCGTGAGCCACCATTGATTTTCCCCTGCAGAGAGGACAGTGCGCGTCGGTATGTTCGTCTGGGTCCTGCGGAGCTCTCTTCATGCCACCTCGGTTACGCTGTCTCACAAAATGTTCTGGGCTTAGAACATCATGTACCTGCAAATCTCAGTGTGGCAAAGCCCTCCTGTGACCCTCCTTTAACCGGTCTTTTTTGATTGACAGCTGCCACTGCATCTATTTACTTGCTGTTTATTTTGTGTGTAGTATTGCGATGTGTTTTGGATTCTTAAACCACGGGAGGACTGGTTAAACATCGACGAGGGGGCAGATATATTTAACAAATGTGTAGCATGCAGCGCTTGCAACGCCGTGATTAAACACGAGATATAAATCAACCGGAGCTGGAGACACTTCTAAATGACCCATGGGGGCAAATGGAAATCAAGCAGACCTGAATCCTTTATTTCATTTATAAAACATCTCTACAGGAGAGATATAATAGAAGATAACATGACACATATTGCTCCGATCAGAGGTGACTTAGTGTCTGCAGATGCAGTACCTTTGGCGTTAGTCTTCGCTGGCATGTCTTTCCTGTTGACAGCAGTTTCACTGCATGCTTTACTTTCTGGAGTTCAACCATGTTTGTCATTTCCTGCCTTCTTTTTATTTTTTTAGTTTCCCCGTGTTTACAATGATAGTGTCACTGACCACGGTTTACTCCATGTCCTAGACCAGTCAAAATGAAGCATCATTTGCACCTTGGAGCTGTAACTAGCCGACATCATCAAAATAAATAGCTGTTTTTTAAGATAACAGATGACATTCTTCGCGGTTGATTTCATTACTGAGGTCGGCATTACTTAACTGTTGCATCACCGGAGTGATTGGAGTACAGATTTATATATTTTCGGCGAATTATTGCTGATTTATACACTATCACTAATCCGTCTATGGAAAAAATATGCTTCAATTTAATTTCCCTTTATACTGGTCGTAATTTGTATCCGATTTTTAAAAATTTCAGTAAAATTGACGGGGAGCGATGCAGATCGTTTACTTTCCGCAATACTAGCCCGATAGAATAGACTATATAATATGGTGAAGTGCGCCCTCTAATGCTCAAATGGAACAACTACATATAACTTTTGAAATCAAGTGAGATGATTTTCTTGGTAAAGTATGACGAACTTATCGGAAGTTATCTTTGACAAAGTATACAGAAGAAAGAAAGCAGAGCAAATTCTGCTTAAACTATCCTGCATAGCTCAATGGTGTTTCTCAATGGTCTGAATTTACAGATTTAAAACCACGTAGGTTGTGTAGGTGTGTAAGTGTAGGCTACCTGAAAACAAAACTCATTAACTTGCTCTGTCGAAGTTATTCATGTTATAACCTTTTTCCCTCAATGACATGATTATGATGTTATCATTAGTTAAATTACCTGATCAAATCCTGTCACTGCTCTTTCACTTTCGCTTTCTTTGTCCGTACATTTAAATCAAATGACCATGATGCAACAGGTTGTAACGTGACAGGACTCTACAGCTGCAATAGAAAGCAACTTCCGTGTTATGTTGTTCCTTTTAATTAAACAGTTGGATCTCCTGACATCGAATATTTCTGTTCGTGCAATTCAGGGTTGTCAGTCTGATCTCAGAATCGAAAACTAACGTGATGTCCCCTATTCGCAAAGAAAGTCAAACCCATGACATTTCACGACCAAAATAAAAGACGGATGTCTAACAAACATAAAAAACACAAACTGTCAACTGGCTTACTACTCCAAAATCACTGAGTAAACACATACTTGGGTATATCTACACAGCAAGGTGTCCATATCGCAAAAGAAATTCGAAATACATGCCTCAGATGGCACAATGCCTGGAAAGAACAACAAAAAAGTCCTTTGGCTTTTCAGTGCAAAATCAGTAATAATCGAGCCAATTTGATTGAAAAAGTCGTAACTGGTAAACCTGGTGGAGTTCATTTGTTGGAAGTACAAAGTACGCCACAGCTACGCTGAGTCAATGATTTCATTTGTTCTAACAGCTGTAGCTCGACGGCGTAACAATAAGCCACGGTGAAAACTACGTGACTTATTAGTAAGTGAAAGTCCAGTGAGACAAGCCATCCGTGCTGCAGAAACGAAGTCAAAGATCTTCGCAACAACATTAAGCTCTGGTCTGTTCTGTATTTTAGGTAGTTATCTTAAAGGTGGACAGGTGAGGACGCTTTACACAGGTCTTCGAGGTAAGCTGATCTATCGCTTTTTTCTTATTTCAGCTTTAAAATTTCAATCAATTTAAGTTAGCATTTAATTTGGTTCGAATGCGTTTAATGTGTTGTTTCCCAGCATGCGTTTTACTGCAGCCGAAAAGACTCATCTAGTTACAGATTCATCAAAAAGACAATGAAATAAAAACATAACAAAAAGCCTAAAACGAGATCATTAGGTACTGATCATTAGGTACTGGTGTTCTCTCTATGCTCAGAGAATGAAGCAAAACATTTTTGTTCACATCTTAGATCTCTTCCACTTTACATCATTTACAGAGGAAAATGAGACATCTTTGTACACAAATATCTGTACATCTTAATGGATTAAAACTCGTTTGGATAAGTGTCTTAGCAATTATGAAGTTCTGCACTGAGTTGCAGTTAAAACTTTTATGTATGTCATAATGATTTGTCTTATAGGTGCTTTATGAGTGTAAAGGGATTTGATGGAAATATATTTTTTCTTACATTCACAAACATTAAATACATAATTTCACTGAGTGGCATTAAATGTTTGTTCAAGGCGAAATCAAGCTGTGAAAACTGTTGTTGTAAACACGAGTCACGTGATGGGGGAAGACCAGGGCATCATGTGACTTCCTGTAAGAGTAAACAGTCTTATTGTAACTGCTTTATGTCAGTGAAACAAACTTTAAATGAGACAATGGTATGACTAACAAATGCACTTTGTGTATAAGCTGAGAATGAAGGTGATTTTGGTAGTGCAAGCAGTTTGTTTTGAAAAGAAAAAAAAAAAGCTCACAACCCACTCACCACCATGAAATAACTGCATCATGGGCAGTGATTAAGACAAGGAACTACATATGGGGTAACATCCTGAACAGCAGTGTCTCTGTCATGAAACGACATCTTTTGCTGACCTTAACTGAAATCAGCACTGTCCACTTCCTCTCCCAACAGACTGAAGCAAGCCAGAAGTGAATATCTAACAACAGGCCGCTGGCCCAAACGCTGGGAGCCATGCTCCGTGCCAGTCAGAGAGGCTGCTTCGCAGCGCTTGCTGTGACCGTCCAGCTGCTTATCATCGGCCAGCTGCTCTTCGCCCTGTTCGTGTCGGGCGGGCGGTTCCTGCTGACCGAGGACGGCCCCGTTAGCCCTTTCCAGGTGGAGGCGGACGCGACACGGCGCACGCTGCTCGTCGTGAGCCTGTACTCCCCGCTGCCGCTCATGCTGTTCGCCTGCATGGCTTACCTGTTCGCCGTGCGCTGCGAGGACAGAGGGGTGCTGCTCTTCAGCGTGCTGTGCCAGGCCCTCGCCGGCGCCCTGATGCTCGCTGGCGTCGCCACCTTCCTGCAGGTCTCCTGGCGCTACGTGACGCTGGCCGGGCTGAGCGCTGCCTATTACCTGTGCGTGTGGGCGTGCGCTGCGATGGCTGCAGCTGCTGCTCTGTCCTGGAGGAGCGGGGTGCAGTTCACGAGCGGGACGGGGTGCAAGGGGCACCCCAGTGAGACGAAACATGCAGCAGACACACTCTGGAAACTTATGGGTTAGAGGTTTTGGCTTGTGGATGCTGCATGTTCTTGTGAAACTGGAAAAGCAACGAACACCCTACTCTATCCATTTCTGTTTTCCACCATGCAGGTCTACTTTCAGTAACTGTCTACCTCATAGTGAATTATCTTCCTGGTTTCAGGAAGATTTAGTATTTCTGCTCATGTTGTCTTATGTTATTTCAAAATAATGTATCTGGACACCTTTCCAGATTCCATGCATTTATAAAGAAAAGGTCCCTTTTCCTTAAAGTAACTGTGAATTTTGTTACAGTGATTAATGAAAAGGGGTGTTTGCACTTTATGTATTTATTCTCAATTAGATGTTTATGCACACTATTAATTTACATGACATTTTGCTTGGAGCATTAAATAAACTTTATTAACCACACATTGCAATTGCTGTTCCCAATGAGCACATCCATCCCAGTGAAAGTAATGATGCAGGAAGGGTAGGAAACCATCCACCACAAGATCTATACAGCAAGATCAGAGCAGCATGGATGCAAGGCACCTTTCTCCTTTGCGTTACATTGTATTACATTAACTGTGAAATTCAGATTGTGGAAATTTCCCCTACTTTACGTACAAGGGCCAGTACTATAGATTTAGTGCAGTATCAACAAGAACACAGAACAAGGCTCCATTTATGAAAATGAACCCGTTATGGTCACGTTACTGATACGAAATATTGATCTCGTCTTTTCTCGGATGATGATGAGCTTCTATTGGAGAGTACATTGTCATTACCCAGGTAACTGCAATTGTGGCCACCTGCAGTTTGAGCACAGAAGCTTTTCTGGTTGTATCTCTGAGCTGTGAGCTGCTGGAGCAGGAGTCTCACGTGACACATGTCAAATGAACAACCAGACTCTTTGACACAGAATGCGCAGGGACATGAAACCCATCTTCAGGCTTCTCACATCCTATGCATGTGCAGTCCCCACTTCCTGTTGGAAAAAAAAACAGGCACGCAGGACCTGCATTTCCTCACAGTCGGGTTCTACTTCATAGTGGAGGTCCGATTAAAGGACCGCACGTCTCTGGGTCTGCCTCGAAAAACGGGATCACGGGTTCAGGTGAAGAAGATTTCCCGAACGAGCCGGAGAGCATCTTCGTCCGAGCTGCCGTGTGAAGCGTCCCCGTGTCCTGGGTCCGGCGCGCCGCCGCGATTATTGCGCTGCCCCGATGCGTGCGACGCACCTGTTGCACCGGTTCCCACAGTCACGGGCGGGGGGCTTTCTGCGTGACCGCCGCGTTCCCGCGCCTTGGTGACGCCGTACGGCAGGGTCGCTGCCTCCGCTAACTCCTCCAGGTCGGTCTCAGAGACGTACGTTCTGTCCTGAGCCTCGCAGTCTGACGATTCCTCCTCCACGTCGGACACCGTGACCCGTTTCCTCTTTTGTTTCACAACAGCCCCCACCGCCCTCACGCTAGACCCCCCCGCCTTTTTAGACTCGGTCTTACAGCAAACAAATGCAGAGATTTGAGTATTATAATCAAGTCGACTTAAAAAACAAACACAAGAACATAAATATTAAAATGTACCATCAACTAGAATAAGTCCACACTCTCAGAGGAAAATATAAAGATTTTAATAAAACAGGACAAAAATACTGTCGAACAATTAGTGTTACTAAACTTGGGCGGACATGGATTTAAACTCATAACCCCATGACACTTGCCCCACAATAATGTAACCTGCGCGTGCGCACGACGAGTTTACACAACTATATCACTGTAAAAAAGTATCCATCTGGTTCATCTTAAAAACTTAAGTTCAATTGCTGCCTTACAGTTTCAAGTAAAATTGGATTTACTAATTGTTTCAACTAATTATTCATTGAACTGACATAAAAACCTGAGTTGGAATACTGAAAACTCATAGAATTCAGTTAAACTTTCATAAATCATTATGTTAAGTTGAAGTAAATAAAAGAAGTTACCACGACTTATCGATAAAATCGTTTTTTTAACAGTGTAGAAAGAAACTACTTGTTATATTACAATCACATTATCTGTACCAAATGGGGTTACGTTTTGGCTCTTCAGCACGAAATGTATACTGCAGGAAGATCTTGCTGTTTTATCTCAAACTTACTTTGTTTTCACGGGTTTCAGTCTCACGATCGCCGCCGCTTCCGGCTTCGCGGAGGAGACCCAGCGCCGTCTCCACAAGCTCCGCTTCGTTCATGCAGTACAGCGGCACTCTGCACACAGACAAACCAAACGCTTACGAACGAATTCACAGCAACAACACGTCCATGGCATTGAAGATGTGCTTCATACACCCCATGCCACGGTCATATCAATGGTGTTATTAACCAGCCGTCTGCGCGAACAGCACGGTCTCGGACTAACCTCTCGAGTCGCGTCTTTTTCGTCTTTCTGTGTGGTTTAAAGCTCGTCTCCTGCTCGCTCTGCTTCACGTCTTTCTTTAGCATCCATGACGGGAGATCGCGGGTCTTATCTCCCATATCCGCTCATTTAAACACTAGCGATGGCATTGTCCAAATGTGACTTCATGTGTAAATTGTTGGTTTTCTTCAGCTCCAACATCCGTTCATATTTTCAGTTGTGTTTCCGGGTGAGAGAAGCTAGCACCACAAAGATAATACCTAAAATGACTCTCTAATCCATCGCAGTGCGCCCTCTCTTGGATGGGAGGATACTATAAACCCTTTCACGTAGATTACCCACCAAAGAGGTATCATCAGCGAGTGTGCTGAATTCGGAAAGATATCTATTCAGTATATAAATGGCATGACTACATGAAAATATTACTCAAGTTATGTACACATTCCACAGTAACACTTGGTTTGATGCATATCAAAAATCACCCCAGGATTATTATTCTGATGGCTACCAATTCAAAGATTCATTGTCGCTGTCACAGATGAACAGAGAGATGGATATCCATTTTAATTTCCGTCTTCATTATTACCGCTGTATTCGCAAAATGAGCCTTTAATCCTTATGTATTTAACTGGATTTAACAGATCTCATATCATTATAGAAGCTTCCAGACAGGTAAACTTGCCGTATAACCTGCGTTTGAGATGAAGATACTAAACGCCATAGCGAGCTCTGTCTTGAAAATCAAGTCATTTCCAAGACATAAATATATTGTTTACCGTTTACTAATACGCGGTACAGAGCAAAGGATGCATATGTACATCAGGATGAAGGCCGGGGTCAGGAGTGATGAGCTTTAGGGGACAGAGCGCTGTCGGCGAATTTCGACCAGCCGCTACATCATGAGTTTATTCAGGAGATGAACGGCTGAATGCTTTTATCCTTCAGAACCCTTCGAGCTCACGATGGGGGAAGTTGTATAAATAAACGCAGAGACATGGATTTATGTAAATGCCTTCTAGTGCTTAGTCTTCCTTTAAACCTCCATCCACCGTCATCATAATACTTTTTGTCAGCCGAGATATTAAAGATAGGAATGCACACTCGAGAAGAGTGAGGAAAATTGTGCAATCTGTAGGGGGCTGCAGGAGCTGTCTCTTTGGATTATAACAGATTACTTAATAAGAGAGGGAAATGCTCAATGCACATACTATTTATACTCTCATTATAGGGTGTAAACGACCAAACGACACATTTGTTGGAACACTTACCAAAAGTTTCTCCATTTACTGTAAGCATTTTACTGGATTATGAAGTATTCCCTTGTTCATCTAAACCCCCTTCTCCCAACTGTCATAACTGATTCATCAACTTGGCATGTTAGAGAGAAATATGTCTTAAATGGGAAGCTGTGTTTATCCTCATGGGTCTGAGCAGTTTCATGTAAAAAAAGCACCAAGAAATGAATGAACAGTGTGTCTAAAATGAATACTTTAGACTGCGTCAAGATTTTATTTGACATTATTTTAGAGTATCATACAGTAAACAAGATTTCTGCAAAAGTTAATATATTCATTGTGTTGCATTTCATAAAAATAGTTGCTCACTTACAGTCTTTGTGACTATTTAATAATACATTGAATCATATTTATAGAGATACAGCTGTACAGGGTAAATACACAGCTAACACTACACAGCCATATTGATCTTAATGGGGTTTATGAACGTGCCATCTTTCACATGTTCACTTGTATTTATTTTATTCGTATTTTTATATAAAATGACAGACAGCTGGCAGAAAACAGCTCCAATAAGTGAAAGCTGACAACTGTTTTTGATGCAGAGTACAAAATACACTAAACCTCTGCCTTCTCCGTACACAGAAGTCATGAGAGCAAGAAGAATTCAGGAACGTGCACTACACTACAGAAGCGCTGTTCAAAATGGGATGAGAACGTCGGTATGTCGAGAGTTACACAGAGTTTCCATGTAGGGAGCTGAAGGAAAAAGGCCTTGTCTCTCTCGCTCTCTCTCACTCCAGTATAACATGGACCACACACTCTTTCGGCCATCCTCTGCTGGTATTTGTGCTTAGAAAATATTCAGTTTTTCCCAATTGTATTCAGTGGTTGCTGTTTTTCATAGTGGTACTTGTGTGTCAATCATACAGTCATATTTTTTTTTTCACAGGAGAAACATTTGTCCTTCTCTGCCTACCCTTATTAGTGCAACATACAGAAAACTACCTACTGCAGACTGGAGCAGTGCTACTGAGGGAACCATTCAGATTAAATTCGCTTACATTTATTTCTCTGTGTCAAAACAAAAGTCCTTCTCAATTCCCTTGTCTTTGTGTACAATGAGCTGTTCTACAGCAACAAATGAATTCATCTTCCACTTCATCAGATGACAGGATACAGTGGGGCTTACCTGTGGGTCGGAAAGACTGTGCACAGCTACGCTTATTTGTAAGGTGATGACCCAGTCTTTAAGTTAATTGGATATTGTAGATAACAGCAACAGATTTAATCTAACACAACTGACAGTGCCAGTCACTTTCTTTAAAGAGTTCTAAATGATTACGGTAAGGTAAAAGAATCAAACAATGCTTATCCCTCGAAGATGTAGAACTGTTTCTTGTCCATGTCGATAACAGCAACAGATTTAAGTTTTGAATTATTAATTAGAGGTAAAAATGATGAAAAATGCATGTCCCTCTATGATATATAACTGTATCATATCCATTCCTCACAATGAGTGCATTGAGTTAAGACACAATAGTGTCTCATAGCAACACAAAAGTGACACAAATGCAGTCAAACACAGAGGGAACTACATTCACACAGGCAATGGAAGTTCCTTCCCATATTGTCAGGAATGATTTGTGTGGTTAACGATAAGGGCAAAGTCATACACATATACTAGTCTCTTTCGGCAAATGTACCATCTGTGTGCCTCTTTTCCACCTTTTTGTTGAACATCTGTCACACAGTTGTTGTGCCATGCAGCTAAATAATCTTTTACTCGGGTCAATCACTGTTTAGCACTGGATAATTACCCACTATCATCACAGGGTCTGAAGGCACCAGAGAAGACCTAGCTAGCACATAATCACAACGCTGCGAAGGCGGTTGTAACTTTATGTTCATCCTACTATTACATCAAGTTAACATAGCGCTAATGTTTTGCTTTCTGTGCTGGGGATTACCTGCACACGTGGTCCATCATTTCTTTTCTCACCACTGCTCTGCTACACACTGATCTGACATTAAAGGTTGTGCTATGAGTCTCTGGAGTTGTACAAAAAGAAAAAAAAACTCTAAAAACTGCACCACTGATGTTTGACCAGAGAGGGAGCCGCAGAGCTCTTCGGGCACCATAAAGTCAAAGCGATCAGCAAATTATTTTTAAAGTGTAGCAAACCACAACCCTCCTTCTCCTGTTCACCCTCACAGGAGAGACACGCAGGAAACTTACCTGTAGTTCCAATCTGTGCGTAGCTGCAATGACCTACCAAATCCTCACTAAGACACAATGATTCAAATCCACATTCACACATGGTCTTAATTTCTTCACTCCTCCTTCCGCAAAGAGGCAGGGGGAAACGCAGAACAAACTCAACAAGACCTGCCACAAACAATGATCTTCAAACAATAAGATTTTTTTTTGGTGCAACTGTGATCTCATGAGGAGACAGCTGGAAGGGACCGGACAACTACCAACAAGGATGAGTGTCTGGAAACACGTATTACAGCATATCAGGAACAGACATTAGAGTCCATCGCAGCACTACCGCACTTTCTCAGCATTTTGAACTAACGACCTATTAGCAGCCCTGGTGTAACTGTGTACAGTTTTCAGCTCGCTCTACGAACTCAGACATCAGACTCCGGCTCAGAGCTCTGTGACGTCTTTGTCACCACCGTGTGAGACCATAAGGCACTCTGCCCCATCCATATCCCATAATCCTCCGCTCCATTTCCACCCATGCGAGACACACCCCGCCACAGTGGCTTGGTTCAAGAAAGGGAGAATGGATCTCCTGCAACACAGAGAGTTGACCTTGAGCGCTCGTGCCCAGGTAAATCTGTCTTTTAGGGTTTCGTAAGACAAATCCACACCGACCTGAACTGCAGCCACAGGAGAGACACATGATGGAAAGATGGATCTTTTAAGTACTGTGTTCTGTTAAATAGCTCATCTAACTTGTATGTCTCAAAACTACCATTAGCCCATGTAGGTATACTTTGAGATATTTACATATTTTTTCACATATTTATATAATATATCTATATATCTATATTATCATATTAATGATTATTAGAGATATCTTTCATGTCAGTGCTATCTCAGTACAGTTTTATTTAAGGCAGAGTATCTTGATGAATATCCTCTTTTGTACATATTTTGCTGTTTCATTCTCTTGCTTGGAGACAAAAGTTTGTGTCAGACAAACCCCTTCAACATTCCTGTTTTTCATAAAATAAATCCCATTACATATAACTGCTGTGACAACCAGTCTTGGCATACTGTCAGTGGTACATTGGTTTTGTTCACTGAGGGGCTGCTGATTGGCTGTCAGAGCAGCCAGTAGTGATTGGTCAGGGATCACCACGGCAACACAGCTCTCCACTTTCAGGTGAAGTTCCTCTGTTTGGGCTGAATGTCCCATAAAGACCCCCATCTTGCTACACACATTGTTTTTGTTTCTGATTTTTGAGGTGGATGCTTCCAGTTTTTTAAGGTGGTGGGTGTAATATCTTAAAATAATTTAAAAAAAACAATATAAATAAAAAATGATTTTTTTTTTTCTGTAGAACCACCATGAAGTACTTCCGCTTGCGTCTGGTGGTGGCGGGTGACGTGGTGTGGGGTGGAGGCGGGCCTGAGCAGGCCTGGGCTGCCCTGTTCTGCGGTGGCGTTTACAGCGTTATCTGCTCACAGTGGAGGCCCCGGACCGCAGGGTGCTGGGCAGCTTGTCAGACCCGGGAATCTTCCAGGGCCCGGGGGAGACAGTGGCCTTTCGGGCCGCTGGGACGCTGCTGCTGGTGCTCTTGGTGGTGGTGCTAGCGGGGCGACCCTCGCCGGATGCCCTCTCCGTGTCCCTGGGGCAGAGCTCACCTGGGTAGGCCCTGCTGCTGTCCGGGTTGCCGCCATTGCTCTGGGCGCCTCCATTCACATTCAAGCTGGCGCTTGCGGCCTTGGCGCCCCTCGGAGACCGTGCCGATTCCCTCTTCTCCCTGGAGGATACGGCGCTGCTCTCTCCGCCCGTCCTCTCCTTGGACCTCCCCCTGGCGGTTTTGGAGGGTCTGGGCTCCCCGGGGTGCTCGCTCTGCACCCCTGCGCCCTCTGGGACGCCCTTTTCCTTCGCTCCGCCGCCGCGCTGGGTGGACCGGCCACCCTCTCTGTGTTTTCCCCTCCCGCTCCTGCGGTGCTCGGCCGCGCCGGCCTGCTCCTTCCTGGGGCTCTGGCAATGCTCCGCCCTGCTCTCCAGCGCCGCCTCCGGGGAGAGCGGGTGAGGGGGGTCAGGGGGCGGGGCCGGATGGGATGATGGTGATGGCATGGTCAGAAGAGTGTCGAGGGGCGGGGCTACTTCCGACAGGCTTGGGGAGGCTGTAGGGCGAGCATCCCAGGGGGTGGGGCTGTCTACTGGGAAACAGGGGACACGGTTAGCGAGCTCTGCCACGCGTCACTGACACAGTGTCACTGTCACTCCACCCCTCACAGACACCGCACGCTCCACACTGCTACTGAAAACACTGGGGAAACCTATATTTACCAGCCTGATCCACTAATTCACCTGTCCTGCAGAATGTTCCGGTAAGGTCTCTTTACAGACCACAACTTAACGAGTGCATTATTGGTTTCTTTCCTTGGCAACACAGTCTGAGTTTGTATCACTCATTCCTGGTCTGTGTGGACTACACTTCACCCACTTCACCAGTGTTTCTACAACCACTGATGCTACTTGTAACTCTAAGACAACTCTTGGGGAGATGTTATTATTTAAAAATGATCAGCTGAAGAAAGCAGCAAGAAGAAACTTGAAATAAAAAATCTGCCCTCTGTGGCCCTCTAGGAGCTGGGCTGTGTAACTACATTAGAATCAAAATCAACGGACCTCTTTTGAGCTGTTGTTGAAAACTCTGTTCTCTCTCAGCACCAATGAGCTGTGGTCTCAGGGTCAAAAATCCCGGTGCCGAGACATGCACCCGCTCTTTGAGGCAGAACTACAGAGCACCTCTCCTCTTGATCTCACTCAGGGGCTTCAAGGTGCATTCTGCTACACCTCTCGCCCCTATAAAATCATGCACAATGCCGGTTTCATTTTTGCACAGAGACTCATTGGAATTTCACACAGACTCATCCTGCTACCCATCATCCTTGGCGGCACGCATTGAAGCGACACCTGCTCTATGGCGGTGGTGCTGTGCCCGATGGGATTGCGGTTTCAGCGCTCTCTGGGCTCGGGGACCTCTGTGATCATGGCACCCGGTGCTAATCTCTGCTGTCACCTCGCATACGGCAGTGCCGTATGGGCACTCCACGCGAGAGACAGAGAGAGCCAGGGACGGGTGAGCTGCCATCTCACGACCCGCGATGTACACGCAAGGCGGCCCAGCTCCGCTGTGGCGGCCAAACGCAGGTTAGGAACGCAGCTCAGGCTGTGCCTCTCAGCCAAAAGCGGTTTGTTAAGCAGACCTCACGTCGTTCAGAGGAAGCCCTGACAGACTCACAAAATGAGGATGCTCTCCAGCAAAGTTCATTAAAAAGAATGTGCTGTCGTTATTTTCCCTTTCTCTCTTTCCCTCTCTGTCAAGAGAAGTCTGCTCCGGGCCTCGGGGCTATTCGAGCCCAGCTCTTAACGGCTTGATTAGAACTCTTCTGTTCTTCTCCTTAAAGAGCACGACATGTGCTTCAGAGGAGCAGACACTGCCGCGGAAAAAAAAAGTCTTCGTGTGTCGTAAAGATTCAAGGTTTCAGCTCGTGTGCTCGGCTCTCACCAGTGGAAGATGCTAGCTGTCAGCGCGCGATAGAGTGACATAATAAGGAACAGGGAGGACAGAGTTAACTTGATATTGCAATGCCTCCTCACCGCAGTTCAGACTAGTTGAGGGTGTTTGCAGAGGCTGGTCTCTGTTTGCACTGCTAAATTCAATGCCACATCTGAAATCTCTTTCTATAGAAAAAATGACATAAAACGTACTCCACACTATTCCTAGCAGACCTGCTTGGACACGTTGGCATGTAAAGGCTTGTCCAGGGTCAGATCCCACAGCGGATTAAAGACCTCCCGAACCACAGCTCAATGATCGCTTTCCACACACAGTGTTTGCAGCAAACCCCCCCCCCAAAGCTGTTCGCACAGAAATCCGACAGAGCGAAAATTAAACCTCTGTGGAAAAGATAAGCACAGCTGTGCGTGAGAGAGAGAGGAGAGGAGAGGAGAACAGCCATTCCCTGCGTCTAATGCCTTAAGACCTGCCTAAGTGATCTCCTTGCTGTTGTGTTGCAGAGGGGGCTTTGGAGCTGTTGCACAGGACCCGTCCCTGTGTGTTTCTCCTGCTGAGGGCAGGAGCAGCTTGCCCTGCTGTGGAACTGGGGAGAATCTCTGCAGCGCTACCTTTCTGTACTTGTGAGATGCTGAAAAAGTTGCGAGTTTGAGAGCAAAGCACCGTCCGCCCCAGAGCCGCAGAGCTGATCAATATCCACTCAGCGGCTCAGAACACGTGGGCTTAGAGGCCTGCAGTGAAGATCCCTGAATAAACTCACCCCAATCTCCTAAGATGACTGTAAGATAACTCAAATTTCACAATCATCCTCCTGATGTCTCTCTACTTGCGTAGCGGTCTGTGTTTAGCCTCCAGCCTCTTTAAATGTATGGTGATGCACCGCATCAGTGCAGATGCACATGCGGACAGGAGAGTATCGTTTTTACAGCAACGTCATGTGAGCTGACTGAATGCCACTCAACACCTATTCACAACCAGCGATGGAGGAGGAGGCTACAGCACAGAGTGCTGGATATTATCAATTAAAAAAAAACAGGCAAAACAAATGAGTGATGATTGCGCAGGTGAAATGTTGGACCTAAGATGCTAGGGATTGTATGAAACTCTGCCCCCCACTGGACATACAGAGGATAGCAAAAAGGAGGAGGAAGAGGCTGAGTGTTTTGACCAGAAAGTCTGAGAGAGACCAGAGGTCAATCCTAGAGGTCACCCTTAAGCATTCAGTGAGGCCCAAGGCACACTGATGCTTTGGGAGACAGGTTAAAATCACTATCATTCGGGCACGGCTTCCCTCACCTTTAACAGTGAATGGTACCATTACAGTGCACAGTCTCACAAAATGTCTGAAAACTGTAGGGTCACAGTTGGTAATCCAGGTATGAATTCTCAGAAATGCAGTGTACTCAATGACATTGTCTCAACATGAAAGCCTTGTGAAGTTGTAGTGCATGTATGATCAATAGTGTTTGACCGCATTGTTGACAGATACATTACACTTAGTCAGATGGGAGTGTACAGGTGTTGCCTGTTATTATCCTCCTACTGCTATTCATCAGTACCACACTCAACAACACTGAATTAAAATTATCACAGTCACCCTAACATATTTCATTTATTCTGACAACCTTTTATTGTTCTTACATTTTTACATATTTTTTCTTCTTCTTTCTTGTCCTGGGCAATTTGGCTGTCCTTCACTTTACTTTGTTCTATATTGCAGGCCAGCACATAAATAAGGAACAAGACTGCCTCTACCTGATTGGGTAGCTATTTATGGTGGTTTTTAGGATGTTGTTTCCTTACTCAAAGTGATGATCAGTTTCACCTTCATTAAGGGCATAATTAAATTCTGATTTTTGAAGAATTTGCTGAATTTATGCTGGGAGCCTGCCTTTCCTCACCATCCAAATTGAAGGCTTAAGGGGCGGCATTGACCTAAAGTTAACCTAACAACCCCACCCCCCCACCCCATCCCCAACACACACACACACACACAAACACACACACACACACTACCGTAACATACATACCACACCCCAATTTAACAGCACACACAGATGAATCAGCATTAGAGTGGTAAGAATGCATGCTGATTTTTACAAACCGTGTCTTTAGAGTGGCCCATTAGGAAGAAATATGGAGAGCCATGCTTGTCACTTTTCATGCACATGGAGAGACTGGAAGGTACCATTCCTAAAGGAAGGGGAGGAACAGCCTAGACCAATCATTAGAGTTAAACCAGAGGCATCGAGACAGATAGATACTCTACTGTTAGTCAAGATGAAAAGAGTTACTGCTAACAAAATTTACTACAGACAAGACATTCTAGTAAGAGAGTGAAATACTATATTAATGTAAAAGATATGGATAGTTTCATATTAATATCAGCAGAGAAGTTTAAATTCTATGTCATTGGTCGTCTCTAAGCAGGAAAGAAAGAAGTTGTTAGGGGTAAGTTAACCCTGCTGTTTTACCCGTGTGTACAAGCAGTGCACTGCCCCTGTAAGAGCTGAATAAACCCAGTCTGGTGTTCACATTGATTAAAACACTGCATAGTGCTAAAATCCATCCACCTTATGCTGAACATTAAGGGATTATCTGCATGATCCTACTTAAGGCACATATTGTGCTGCATAACCTTCCCGTGCTACATGATGAGACTCAGTCTAGAGCAAAAATCTCAAATCTACGGCCAGGCAAGTACTGTAGATAGCTGGGAGACAGCTATCAATATCCACAGGGCAGACACAGAAACGACACAGTGCAATCATGAATGAAAGGCAGTACTCCAGACACTGAGCCCACGGCCACAGTAATGACCTCTGGATAGTGCTGCTGCCTACTGTACAGCTGACAGAAACCATTACCTGTGGTACGTTACTCAAATGACTTTAGCACAAAAAAAAAAACAACAAAAAAAACCTGAGCTCATTTTCGCATATGGCTAAAGATATGGAGGGAATACATATGAAATCAGTCAACGGTAAAATACCAGTTTAGTTAAAAAGGACTGCAAAACAAGCAGCCCATGAAAATTCCACCACAAAAGGGAGAGCAATCACACTCAGGCCTCTATTCGAGAAAGAGCCATTACAGTGAGCAGTGCACTGCAGCTAAAGCAATCTCCCACACATTACAGTAATTCAGAGATCAGCGGGTTATTGGAGAGAAGCAAGCGAGTGTGAGTTTATGATTGAGTTTTCCTGGAGCTGTGGTCCTTAAAAGAAGAGAATTTCGGGGGATTCTGGGGACACCCACCATACTCCGGGACCTGGCCTGTCCCCCTCTTCAGCAGCAATCGCACTCTGCGCCCCCCTGATTTGATCAGCTCGATGGCTCGGGCGTGGGTCATGTCCCTTGTGCTCTCCCCGTTGATCTCGATGATCTGGTCCCCCACCTGTGTGCAGGACAGCGAGTGTAAGTGTAAGAAAGACTGGTCTCTGAATCCTATGCAGAGAGGGTAGGTATCACCGAGATAGCCTGGTCTGTATAGTCTATGCCGGGGGTGTAAGTATCACTAAGATGAACTGGTCTCTCATGAGACGGGCTGGTCTTTAGCACAGATGCAGGTAGTGTAAGTATCACTGAGACAGGCTGTTCTACAACACCGATACAGGGAGTGTGAGTATCACTGAGACAGGCTGGTTTCTAAAACTAGTAAAAGTATCAGTGACATGGGCTGGTCTCTAAAGCCAATGCAGAGCGTGTGTCACTGAATGTCACTGAGTCTCTGAAGTGGGCAGTGACCGTATAGTGGCCTTTGGAGTATGTATAGGTCAATGCTAATGCTGTGGGATGAAAATTTAATGACTTTTCTAATTAAATATTAAATATTGTTTCATATACAGGGTTCTACACCATAAAAACACTATTAGCACCACAGGCTCTCAATATTGTTTAACGCATGAGGACTGGTACACTATGATGTTGTTTATTTTCGGACCAATCAGCTGCAGGGCCTCTGCGCTCAATGGTCATGATAACATAGCCACTCATGACACAAACATCAGCCCGTAAAATGCACATAGAGAAGATTAAAATGGATGCCACTCCTCAGGGAGTGCAGGGCTGTCTTCTGTGTATTCCAGTCATCTTAAAATGACTTAGCAGAGCTCATCAGAGGCCTGATTGTTTATCAGGAAATTGCTTAATCATTACTTGACTTGAGGAAGTGATGAGGGTGCATTGATTTTATTGATACAGGCTTGAGGATACAGAGCTTCTGTTTTTAAACCATCGCCTCTTTCAGACCTGAGGGACGATGCCACTGTTGATTCAGGACACCAGTACTTATGAATTTATTATATTTTTTTTGCTAAACAATGCCACTGAACAATCAATTAGCACTTTAATTATTTACAATACAGTGTAATTATTTTATCTGGATTAGAAATGAATGTACAGAGTGTCATTTTTCATGTGGCTAACCACTCAGAGTGATCAATGTGAATCCATAATTCATCTTGGCTACCTCGGCGAGCATCAGTGTTAATTAATGCTAAGCGATTGTGAATGTGTGTCAGTCACGATTAACTTTAGCCGTTTCTTCTTAATGTCATTTGGACAGAAACACAGCTGCCGTGTTCTCCTGAGAATAAGGGAAAAGGGACTAATTAGCTGCCCTCCTGCTCACTCATCTGTGCTCTCTGTGATCTCTGGTACAAGCTCACAGGGAAGCTTGGTCTCCTCTATCTGTGACAACGCCTCCATATTAACCACATATCTGGCTCCTCCTTCACTTTCGTCCTCCATGCGCCTTTGAGTTGGGGATTCCGGTAACAGGTGCAATGAAGCTCCAGTGTTCCATTTCTGGACTGGCTCATAACCATGATTCTTTGTTCAGCTGGATGGAACTGGGCGATAGGGCGACCTCTAATTAAGCGGGCTGTGGAAAATGGGCCAGAGCGCAACCTATAATTATGGGGCTGATGGAGAAGGAGCGAGGCCTTGACCTCTAATTAAAGCGATAATGGAAAGCAGGTGAGTGACGATTTATCAATGGGGTTGATGGGTGGGAGACAGGAGCTGACGGGCTGGTCAACGTGACATAAACGAGAGCACCCTAAGGATGAAATCGGAGTGAGACGGGCACGTGAACGTGTCCGGCTGGGAAGTCGAGACGTCTTCTGACATCAGGAGGCAGGGTAACCTTTTGCATCCCCCTCAGAACAGCGTGTGCGTCACTTATATGGGACAGGCCTATTACATGTGACGGTGCCAAATGGAGAAACCAATTACAACGATAAATGGAATGGTCCACCATTAACGGCAGGCAATTTGAGGGTGGGAGCGGAATTCAACGGGCGACAAAGGGCAGGTCATTAAGTGTTATTACACTAATCTGAATGGAGGTGGGGTCCAGGACACAGGAGCCATTAATCCTTAAATACTCACAGGGGGTTATTCATAAGCACAGTCATCCCCAGTCCTTGCCTTTCAGCGGATGGAGCAGCGATCACATATAAAATGCGCACTTCATTCAATTAAGTGAATCATCTAATGATGTACATCTATAACTTGAATATGAAAATATCCTGAGAACACGTCAGACTTTGAGGTTAGCATTGGCACGGTGTTTCCCTAACACAACAACGTGAAGAACACTTGCGAAGAGAGCTGATAAGTATAACTTCCCACCATAATTCACTTTACCTGAAATTATTCTGTTTTAATCACATATTCTCCTGACTTTACTGTCATTAACAGTATTTAGACAGAACAAAGTTGGCTTTGGTATTGACGACAGATCGGCACACTGTTATAGCATCATGAGAAAAAACATGTCTGGAGTTGGACTTTCAATTCAGAGACTTCTTCTTCATCAGAGTCTTTTTGCAGGGAAGAAGTGACTTTAAAGAAGTGATTTCTTAGGGAATAAATCACCTGTAGCCCCTAGCACAGCTGAGCACAGGAATTCTCTCAGCCCTTCATCTGCACGCCAGTCTTCTCAGGGAGCGGGGCTGCAGACAGTATTTACCACACTGCAAGAGTAACGGCCCTCAGGGCACCCTCAAAGGAGCTATCTCTGTCAGCAGCATCACAGATAAACACGTACAGTGCTCTGCCGTCAATGAGGAAGGGAGATCAGGAGAGATACAGGAGGACCGATCGATGCATATCTTCAGCGGCACTTCGATCTCTTTACGACAACAACCTGTTACCCACTCACACTTTATCATGCAGCGGGACTGGAAGAAATCTGCATATTAGCGATGATTAGGCCACAGAGTAACAGGGAGCCATCCGCGTTTCACAGTCCGAGGCAACAGAGAGAAATACGGAGCTCCCTTCATGTTACTACTGAGACAAAAGCAGCCTGCTAGGGGCCACTAAGTGTTGGTCAGAATGACACGAAAATGCTAACAATCCCGTAAGCTAAAGCGTGTACAATTTAAGAACGCACTCAGCATGTAGCCCTTATCTTGGTACATAATGAGCGGTTGAAATGTAACATAAAATCTCTGGCACTCCGAGAGCAGAGAGACATAGCCCTTCAACAAGTCTTTTTAAGGTATCATTTATGAGGAGTTTTATACTTTGCCATGAACATCATGAAACTTGCAAAAGTTGAAGCCTTTTCTGCAGGAATGGTAGAAGACGAGCCTTGATCCCTTGGTCCTGAGTGTTGAGAGAGATGCATGTATTATTTAGAACAGGAGGAAAGTATGGAGAGTCTTTCTGCAGCCTGCATCCCAGCATGGCCCACAGCTGCTCAAAGTCTGCAGGTTCACAGGCCAAACACCTTCCAGCCACCCCATGTAAGAAAATGATATACTGAAAATATATTTTAGAGCATATGTATATTTTTTAGCTGAATCAGGATATTGAAAATATGTAAGTGTAACATATTGGTGCTGTTTTGGTATATTGCAATGTGTTCCTGATTTGCATGAATATATCATAAAAGTATTTACAATATTTTGTATGCCTGAACAACATATTGCTCAATACAGAACATATATTTAATTTTCATGTGTTTGCCGGCTGAAGGAAAGAATATCAGGGTACGCCAATTAAACTGATAAATATCTTGTTAATCTCCATGTGAGCAGAGGAGCAGAGCATGCTGGGAGAACAGATCTGAGTGTTCGGAACAGGAAGTGGCGTCAGCGCACCCTCATCCTCCCGTTGCGGATGGCGGGCCCATCCTCTGCCAGGCGCAGGATGAACAGGTCCATCTTGTACTCCCTCCCTCCCCGGATACTGAAGCCGAACCCCTTCATGCTCTTCTCCAGCTCCACCGTGAAGTAGTCAAAGTCCTGCAGAGACACAGGCAAGGCACAATGCAGTTAGGATTAAATACACCTCAATATAAAGATCATGTCTGTAGTATTGGATTAGGATCAGCAGTGTTACCTGTAGCTGCCTGTAGTCTGGGATTAGGATCAGAAGTGTTACCTGTGGATGCCTGCAGTGTGGGATTAGGATCAGCAGTGTTACCTGTGGCTGCCTGTAGTCTGGGATTAGGATTAGCCAAATTACCTGCGGCTGCCTGTAGTCTGGGAGTAGTATCAGCAGTGTTACCTGTGGCTGCCTGTAGTGTGGGATTAGGATTAGCCAAATTACCTGCGGCTGCCTGTAGTCTGGTATTGGGAACTGCCGTGCATCGGGGGAGTGTTGCCTGTAGTCCATCAGAGGCGGGTGCCGGTAGTCCAGTGTGGGGGGCTGTCGGTAGTCTGCTACAGGGGGGTGTCTATAATCCACAGGAGGCTGTCGGTAATCCGTGAACGGAGGCTGGCGGATATCCGGTTTCACATCCTGCCGCGCTTTAACCTCTGACCTGTAGCTAACAAACAATGAAAATTAAAAGACGACCCTGCTGTGGAATGCCTGAATACCCTGCTGACGTTACTCTAAACTGTTGTACTGTACTGAAAAGTGGGCAGGTGGAGAGTAGGGGCAGAAGTCATAGGGTTTTGGAATATTTTTACTTCCTGTCTTGAAGCACAGGTAATTTGCAGGGGCATCCTTCTTGCTGAGGTGCTGAGGAAGCATAATTTATGTAGGTATATCTGTATATTAGAGGAAATGCAGCAGTCAATCACATCATAGCAAGAGGTAAAACAAATTATGAGAGCCTGATCACCAAGAATTAATTTAAACACCAATCATTCGAAATGCATAAATCCAAACAGCTGGCGACCCTGAAACGCTTTCGAAGCTTCACAGCATGAAAAATATGCATCTGACATGAACATTCCCCCAGACTGCGCAGGATAAAAATTTACTGTCATTTGAAGGCGCAGCAGATGTACATAATTCAGTGCTGCATCAGAGTTAAGTGATGTGACACAGCAAGCTGGTGAGAGCGGGACGGTGTGGCTGTCTCTCAGGCACTCTCAGGCACTCTGCTTATCCCAGTCAGGAGAAAAACAAGTGACCTGCAAAAAGAGCTGCTTGAATTATATCTCACACCTAATCCTACAAGCTTCAACCAACAAGTACGGACCCAATTGTATACACTTCACTTATAGACCAACAAAGCTGGACCTAGCTGTACGCACTGTCTAAATCAACAAGGCTGGACCTAACTGTATGCACTGCCCGTCTAAACCAACAAGGCTGGACCTAACTGTACACACTTCCTGTGTAAATCATCAAAGCTGGACTCAGTCGTGCACACTTCCCATTTAAACCAAAAAAAACTGGATCTTACTGTGCACACTTCCCTTCTACACCAACAAGGCTGATTGGAAAGTTATCTGGGCCTCCAGCAGGATCATGTCTTACTGTATGGGCCGCATACCAACGCCGAGGGGACAGGGACGTTGTGGTAAACTGAGAGCTGGCCGTTCCGTTGCTGTACCTGCTGTCGTGGCTGTAGAGCTGGGGCGGGGGGGCAGGCGTTGCGGTGATCTGGGTGACTGGGCTCTGCTGGGTGACTGTCCCGGGCTGGGTGACGGGGCTGGGCTGAGTGACCGGGCTGGGCTGGGCCACAGGGCTATGCTGCTGGGCCATCGGACTCTGCTTCTCCGAGCTAGCTGCTGAAGGAGGGCTGTTGAGTTCTGTGACAGACAAAATCCACCAAAATCCACATTTTAGTGACAGACAGTTAACATATTTTCAGGTTTTAGAGTAGGCAATACAGATTATCTTTCACACAGAGTATCACTGATAGCTCTAAAGACAGTGGCTAACACAAATTACTCTATACAGAGTGGCTGACACACACGCTCTATAGAGAGACTAAAACACACTTCTCTTGATAGAGTGACTAAAAACATTACTCTACTGTACGCAGTGAAGAGGCTCACATATTCCTCTGTACAGAGAAGGTGGTGACAGGTATTATAATAAATGTTGCTCTATACAGAGAGGCTAACGCACACTCCCTCTACACAGAGAGACTAGCAGAGACTCCTGTATAAAGAGATGGCCCCGGTCTCACCTTCCTGGGGGACGATGCGCAGGGTGACACTGAGGCCGGCGTCCTTGATGAGTTTGACGATGTCGGCGTGGGGCATGCTGATGATGGACTGGCTGTTCACCGCCAGGATGCGGTCCCCAACCTTCAGCTTCCCGCAGCGGTCGGCTGGGCTGCCCTCGATGATGCGGCCGATCTTATGGGGCACAGCTGGAGACAGGAGCACAGACACACACACACACACACACCCAGACACACACACACACACACACACGTGTGCACATATGAGTATGCACATGCAACCAGACATACACACGCACACACACAGACACACACAAGCACACACATAAGAGCAACCACATACACACACACACAGACACACACAGACACACACATATGAGCAGAGTGAGAATGACTGGGCCTCCAGCACTTGTCACACTTCAGCATGTTCTTACATAAGGCAATATAGTGTCCGCATGAGTGTGCAGTGAAAAATACACTGAAATACACTACAGTATACCTAAGACCTGACAGACAGACACATGAATACATTCATAATTGAGATGAGGAAGTGAAAGCGAAAGATGTGCTACATATTTCATTGTGGCACCAGCCTCTATCTGTACCCATTTTTATTCAAACTGGGCCTCTGTGAGTAGCACCTCTATGCAACAGCTGTATACAGACAAATGGCATGAAAACCACCAAAGGCATTATGCACCTTTTTCTCTGTGAGGCCTCTAAAATATAATTCCACACACTAAAAATCACCGCAAAAGCAAATGTTGTCAACACGATGTTCATGAAGCTGAAGCATGAAGCTAACACATTAATAGTGAACTTGGATCAGTTTTATAGAGCTTGTGAACACTTGGTAACAGTGAAGCTGGATCCATTTTAGAGGGCTTGTGAACACTCGTTAACAGTGAAGCTGGATCAGTTTTAGAGAGCTTGTGAACACTCAGTAACAGTGAAGCTGGATCCATTTTAGAGGGCTTGTGAACACTCATTAACAGAGAATCTGGATCAGTTTTAGAGGGCGTGTGAACACTCACTGATAGTTGAGCTGGTCTCTGGTCGGTTTAGGGAGCTGATGATGACGAACCCGAAGCCCTCGTTCTCCTTGCGGTGGATGATGACATCACTAGTCTGCAAGCTGTGGGAGACAAAGCCCTCCGGGGGGGAGGAGCCCATTGCAGGGGGCGGGGCACTGCTGGGGTTGCTGGGAAACGTGCCCGATGCAAAGTCACTCCTTGGAGAGCTGTGCTGTGTGGACACAGAGCCAGGACTCCGGCCATTCTCAGGACACGGCTCACCTACAGGGGGCGATGGAGACCCTGGGTCAGCGAGCAGGAGTGTGGAGTTCAAAGAACCTTTGAATACAAGGTTTAAATCCAGGCAGGGCGCTGCTGGTGTAGGCTTTAAACAGTCATTTTACTGAAATTACTCCCAACCAAAATCCACCTATATCAGATGTTTCCAGTATATATATATACAAATATAAATAATAAATAATATAAATTAATTAAAATAAATTAATATAAATAATATAAACATTTAAATATTCTAAACCTTGACAGCCACCTCTTGATGAAATATGCTGAACAGCAAATAAATGGCTTCTTAAATTCGCAAGACAGCCAACATCTGACAGCCAAAAGCAGAAATTAGTCTCTTTAAGCCAGTCGAAATCATGAACAGACACATCTGAGCGATTATCAGCCATTAAGACTCAACAGAAAGCCTGTTCTGGAACCCGGGAACACAGTGCACTGTTCCATCTCCCACTGAGTTCCTTTAATCAGAGCGGCGAGACAGAGGCGGAGAGCAGACGGCCTGTTCGCCACGGCGGGGGCGAGTCACAGCGGGAGGCGATACCCACGGCTTAGACACAGAGAGGAAGGGCGGTCCTGTCGAAGAGGGGCGGGGCCGGCGGGTGTGGCCATCGCAGGTGAGTTCTCATCAGCGTGCTGCGGAGAACGCTGCTCAGGTGAGCCAGCTTGCCCGTCACCACCTCTGCCTGCACTGTGTGTTGGTCAGGGGGGGAGTGAGCGGGGTCGAACGCTCTGATCAAGCCCCTCCCGGGAACCCCTCACTATGTAAATCTCATTAGTTAGTTTACTCAAAGTTAAACTCACAGTCACCTGACAATTGTGGGTTAAGTGCCTTGCCCAAGGGTACAGTAGCAGTGCCCCAATGGGGAATTGAACCAGCAACCTTTTGGTTATGAGCCTTGCTCTTTAACACTACGCTAGACTGCTGCCCTGTCCTTCCATTCCCTCTCAGCAGGATGGTAACAGCGGGCTATTCCTGTCTCTGTGATCCCAGTATGCATTCCTCACCTGTGGGCTGGACTCTCCTCCTCACCGTCATGGTGACCTGGCCGTTGCGGGCGGCGGCGTGCATCAGGTCGATGACGTATCTGTGCGTCTTCCCCGCCACAGGAATGCCGTCCACCGACACCAGCTCGTCCCCGGGCCGAAGCCTCCCGTCGCGGTCCGCCGGACTCTTCTCGATGATCGCCCCAATCAGGATCTGCGCACGGAAAACCACAGTCAGCACACGCGCCCCACGGGGGTCAGAGGTCACGGCGCAGGTGTGGAGGGAGAATCCACACCTCAGCGTTAAGGAAAAGCTGTGAGCAGAGAGAGAGAGTGTGCCTAAACTAATCCTGGAAGCGTGTGCAAAACCAAGGAAACTGCATATGAGGAGAAAGATGGATTAATCTACTGAGTATCATTACTTTTACAGTGTAGGAGTCCCAGAGATGCTGACATGTTAGGGCTCTTGAGGAGGAGCAGGTACTCTGCAACACATTACATTACATTACTGTCATTTAGCAGACACTCTTATTCAGAGTGACTTGCATAGGTTACAATTTTTACATGTTATCCATTTGTACAGCTGAATAGTTTACAGCAGTACCCAAGGTTACAGCAGTAGTGCCCCTGTGGGGAACTGAACCAGCAACCTTCTGGTTACAAGCCCTGCTCCTTACCATTATGCTTGCTACACTGCTGCCCCATTGTAACACATAGTTACTCTCAGCTTCCATGACTCTAATGTATGCAGAGTAGAGTGTGAAGCAGATAGAGCCTCTCCCTCCTTTTCTGTCTCTCTCTCTCTCCCAGCAAGCGGACGGCGTGTGGTGGGTTAGTGAGTAAAAGCGACAGGTCTCGAGCCCGTCCCATACGAGCCTTGTCACAAGTCTCCAGACTCACAGGCTGTCCCGCCTCGTCTCCCCCCAGGATGCGAAACCCAAACCCGGACTTCTGCCTGCGCAGGTGCACCTCCAGCTCCTGGTACTCCAGCCCTGCTGCTGCTGGGGGGGGGTTAGAGCAGAGAGAGCGCAGAGGGTGAGTCAGATGGCATGTCCAGACACACTCGGTACTCTTTCCCTCAGGGGTTAACGTGGGCGTGGCCAAGCTTAGCTCCTCCCCGGTGTAGTGTCTGCACGGGTCAGGGTGTGTGGGAGCGAGCGGCAGGGCGGAGCAGCGGACAGGACACCAGCCGCTGGACCTGAAGGGTGTGGGGTCAAATCCTACGCAGGTTATAGCTGAAGGACACAGGATGGGTATGATGGAGGGTTACAGACACTGTAAGGGTGGTTAATGAACCTCTGAGGAGAAAACGAATGAAGCAAAGATCTGCTCATGCAGGAGACCCTGTAGCTGCGTGGCAACCAGCTGAACAGACAAAGAGGAACAGATGAGCCGGCCTGGGGGCGGAGCTCTGGCATCAGGGCTTTTTTCAGGCTTGTCCTTTAGTGTCACTCCACCCACAAGGGCAGAGATCTAGATCTGATTCACTGTGCTGGATGTATTCTGAGCATGACACAGACACACGATACCCTACTTTAAAGAAAATGTCAGTCACTGTGAGCTGAGCTGAATTCTCTCTCTCTCTCCTCAGGAAATCACAGTTAGTGTCCAGAGAGAGGACCTTGTTCAGCTGTTCAGAGCACATGCAAATACTCACTAACCTAAAAAAGAGCTTCAGCTTCATGAAAATCGAGCAGATTGCTGTAGTGACAGAGCAGTTATTATACAAACAGGACGGCGCTGATTCACACATTAGACGCATGCAAAACGAATGCTCGGAGTCTGTTAATGCAAACAAAGAGAGACACACAAGAACCAGAAAACAAAACAAGTCCTGATTAGATCTTGAAATGTTTCCATGGAACAAGGGAGACAGACAGGGGAGGTTGGTACTTGCCAGTAGAATCCATTCGAAAGCTGGTCTTCGGTGGGCCTGGCTCTGAATGGAGAAATCAAGGAAGCGCTGTGAACAACGAGCACTGACATTTCCTCAGCTGGTCTGTGGCATGCAGGGAAATGACTGCACCGGGTAATATTATTCTGCACCATCAAACCAATGCATTCTGTTTTGAGCTTTCTGAGACTATATCTGTGAAAAAATCACACTTTCTCATTGTAGCGTGCAAAAGTAGGCAAAACCTAAAATGAAAAATACACTGAGAGGAGATGACTTTTTGATCCCAGAGCAAACAACGTGAGTTAAAATCATTATTTCCAGGGGTTTTGAGATTACAGAGATGGATGCCATTATCTGAGTGATTTTTCATCAACATATTGACCATATCCACATAAAGGGTACTTGTCTTTCACGCATCTCAATCCTGTGCCTGGTTCAAACAGGTACATTAAGTCCTTTTATCTATTCTACATCCAAGACAAATCCATTTGGCCTTTGTGCTTTACAGTTGTTCAGGCAATTCTTCCATCGCCGAGCGTAACGATGAATGAACCATGAAACAGAACGGTGACACAAAGAGACCGACACAGTTCTTACCACAGAACCCACATACAGAATTAGCAACATAATATTGTATTTCTCCAGTGCTGTGCCCCACTGTGTCCTTCATTCTGAATGCAGATGAGTGGGAATTGCTGGAAGGACTATTCCTTTGCCAAATGAGGTCACATGCCCAAATCGGTTTCTATTATTATGGTCTGTATTCGTAATGCTGTGAAGTGCGCTATTCAATTCAGACCTGCTTCCACAAAACAGTAGGTTGCCGGGTTCCACACTTAGCACAACTTCTATGTTACTTTGATAACTTCGCAGTGTAGAAAATTTAATGTGATGACTCTACACTTAGACCTGGATTCAATCAATATTTGCCCTTGGCATTCACTGAAAAATACATGCAAGTGTTCCCTTTTTCAATAAAAAAACATGTTTTCACTCATTCTGCTGACGGCTGAACTCACTGAACATGTTTGTGAAGAATAAAAGCAGTTCCTGCAAATTCCGAGTCAAAGTCAAGAACAAACACTGACTGAATTCCACCCTGAGTCTTCTCACTGTTTTAAAAGACCACTGTTTGTTCAGCATGGTAGTAAACCTCTCAGTGACCTGACATGGAAGACAGCCGGGAGGAGGTTGTGTCACAACCATTAACTGTCAAATGAGCGTGCAGACAGCATCCCCTAAAAACACAACTGCACCCATTACACTCTCCTTAAACGCAACCACACTGCTCACTAACCACCCTTAAACACAACTGTACCCCTCATTGTCTCCTGTCAAACAAATCCCCACCACTTACAATGACACCTCAAGCCTTTTTATAGAGATCAAAACTAGTGTAGAACCAAAAATTGGACAGGATTAATATTTTATAGCATAGTTTTTATATAACATTTTTCACACACAATGTGTGAAGATGATCCCACTTCACTAACACAG
>NC_050605.1:20195949-20248449 GCF_013368585.1 Megalops cyprinoides
AATTAAAGCAATCCCAAAAAAAAAATAAATCCAATGAGAGCTGAGCATGAGAGAGGAACAGGGGAAGCCAGCAGTTCCTCTAGAGAGATCCCAATGATGAGGGACAGGCATGCGTAAGTGAGATAGGGGAGCATGCTGAATGTTGGGACCATAGATATACAAATACTAGACCCTGCTCTGTGCAAAATGGCACTGTGATACAGACCCACCCAGGAGAAACAGAAATCCCAGCAGTTTCTGTCATACTGTAGGTATAGAATTATGCTCAGTCTAGATGCAGAACTGCATTACATTTTGGACACAGACTTAGGCCCATCTTATCTAATATGGAAATCCTGCTCTCTCTTACACATTTGTCTGTTGTATTTAATGTGTGGGACCAGTCTAGAAATTTTATATCTATGGCCAGGCCATGTTATTTTTTAACCCTTCCCTCTGCAGGTAACAGAGAGCAGGAGGGCTGACACACCCCTCAAAGCCAAGTCATAGCAGCAACAAAGACACTGCAGTCACTGCAGCTATGGTTAACCCAGGAGTTACAGAGACTCTATAACACACTAGCAACACACTGCAGCTATGGTTACTACATGAGTTATAGAGATGCAATAACACACTAATAGCACACTGCAGTTATGGCTAACCCATGAATTATATAGATACTATAACACACTCACAGCACACTGTAGGTATGGTTAATACAAGAGTTATAGAGATGCTATAACATACTAGCAGCACACTGTAGCTATAATTAACACAAGAGGCTAAGAGAAGTTTTACAAGGTAACTAAAGCACGTAAACAGCACACGATAGCTATGGTTCATACGTGGGCTATTGAGACGTCATATAGAGCAAAAGGAAGAGCTTATGTTTGGGAGACAATGCATTTTACCTGTTTAGAGGTCTTCCAGGGTGAAAACTGACCTGCAATAGTAAGAAAACAAAAATGTTTAGCCTAGAGAACAGAGCACCTATTTACATGAAATGGAAACGGTGTGTCATTATTAAAGGTAGGATAAGCCAGAGAAGGCAAATAAAAAACCCCCAAAAAACAGACATTCCCTCTCATCTCATCCAGAGGAGCAGGCAGCCATGACTCTACCTGTCTTCTCTCTGACCACTGTCCTGAAGAAGGCCTTAAGTCTGGAGATGTGTTTGCATATGTGTATGTGTGTGTGTGAGCGTGTGTGTGTGTGTGTGTGTGTGTGGGGGGGGGGTCTAATAGCCCCTACATTTCACTACCACAATCACTACCAGAGTCCCAGGAGAGTTGTAGTTCTCAGACAGCTGGACACTGCAATCCTAAACATGGAGACCAGACAGTTCAACTCACTGTAATTCTAAACCCCACGCTGTAAGTTTGTCCTTTGTGCTTGTTCTCTTCGGTCTGAACTTCCTGGCCAAATGCACTATAGAACAGCGAGAGCCTAAATAACACTGGAAAGTCTTAATACATTTTGCATTTGGTGTGTAGGGGGCTGATTGCAACTCTGATTGCGATGTAGGTCAGAACAGAGAGAGAACAGAGAGTATTCCAGTCCTTCCACACCGAAGGTATGTCTGAGTTCCGCACTGTCAGACCTCTGCCACTCACATGACAGCCCTGTTACTCTTTAATGTAAGACACCTTACAAACCTGTAGTGTTTCAATTGCTGCCATGCACTCTAATGGATTCCATTTCAGGAACGACTTACTACATACAACTGTTAATGAATCCCCCATTGCATTTATTTTCAGCATTATTACATCATTTGCTGTAGGCCTGCTTTTAACTTAATATTTCATGGAATAAGTATATAGCTACATAGCGGCAACTGCATCTTGGCCAGCAGCTCAGAATAATCTCCAAGCTACATCAACAGCCCCTGGAAAAGGAGTTTAAATCAAAAGCAAACATGTCACATAAATAAAAACAACAACAAAAAGCCTATTTGAATTGTTATTTTATCATGTGATTATCTAATTAGAGAGAATATTAATTCAGGGGTATAATTTTCCTGCGTAAAGAGCTCAGTTAATGTAACCTGTAGTTATTTTTAAAAACCCCTTTTTTGGCTTTTTTTGTTTTCGCACACTGAACAGTACAGGTCAAGGTGTTTTTCCACTTCCACTTCCGCGAATTTCAGATCTGGAATGGGTCTGACTTTCTTTGGCTTGTGTCATATTTGATCAGCAGTTACCCAGACTCCACAGGGTCTTTCACCTCTTCATTAGTTTCCCAACCTCTTCACTGCAATGCCAAGCCTCTGGAACAATGCAGTGCTCTCTTTATAAGACAACAGAATAAGCCTGTGAAAGGCAACAATGGCTGGCCCTGGAAAATAATTACAGCACACAGCACAGAAGGCATTCTGGAATTCAAATGCACCTCTCGGAGTGTTCCAAGAACACAAGAGCGCCCGCAAACATCAAAAGAATGAAATTCTAAATTTCTGCCTCAAACTATTTCCACATTGGTCTTGGTAAAAAAAAAAAAGGCAAATAACATCCTCTGTCTTCCTGATTCAATTTCGTTCTTCCTGTCTTTCATGTGGTTCCATGCGTACACCCCCCAGGAACGAATGAGTGTATGCAAATGGACAGGATTAGATTAGCGGGTGACTATGCTCATTATGCCCCATGCTTACACTACAGTTTCCTTAATAATTCGATTACACCGCAAACTTGCCCCTAATCAACAGTGAGTGGAGAGGGAGCACAGTGAAAAAAAGGGTCAAAAATAAAAACAGAACTGCTCCCTGATGTGCATTTGGGCCATACTCATGTCTTCCAGTAGGTCATCAAATGTCATGTATGGGTCACTATTGTTCACCAGCCACCAGTGTTTAAATAAAAAAACAGGTGTCAGCATTTCAAGGTTTTGTCGCAGTAAAGTTAAAGACATATGTCTGTTCTGGAATATTCTTTAGCCATTCATGGATGTCCTAAAACGGGAAAAGATGTGAGGAAAAAGAGTGGGATTTAAAAATTGAGCTCACTACATCATAGAGAAGAACATCTCACCCTCGCCAAATAAATTCAAGCAATGGAAGCGTGTGGACCCTTTCATCAGAGAACCCAATGTTTACCAGTGCCTGCGGGATCTCAGCTAACTTACAGTAAACAAACAAAACACTGTGTACAAGAGACTGCTACATCTTTAGAGCTAGGAGTTTTACCACTCTGAAAGAAAAAATACATTTATATATTCATATCATATTGCTGAATTCACTTACATTACTTACTGCTACCAACACAGCATATTCTAAAGAGAAGAAAAGACAAAGAAATTCTTCATGTCTTGGAAAAGAGATTGAGTGCTATGATACAGGACACACACTCATAATGCTTTGTTTGCTTTGAGCGTGTGTGATGCGTTTTCCGCGTGTCCTTTCGATGGCAGTCCCACAGGCTGGGGCTCTGATGAAGAGCGAGTATGGTGGAGTGGCAGTGTGATTAGAGCGGTCCGAGGCCCTTCAAGCACGCTGGTTCGATGATAATCACTAGTGTCAGCAAGACTGAATGCACCAATGGTGATGAAATGCATCGGAACAGGCAGAGGGCGGGAGGTGGTCCTTCTCCAGCGAAAACATGAACGACCGGCTGAGGATACAGTGGTGCAGCCACTACAGTGAAACTGAGTGCAAACCTGTCCGTGAGACGGTGGATGTTGAAACATTACATTGTATTATTGTAATTTAGCAGATGCTCTTATCCAGAGCGACTTACGTCACTTACAGTTCTGGGTTAAGTACCTTGTCCAAGGGTACAGCAGCAGTGCCCCAGCAAGGAATTGAACTGGCAACTTTTCGGTTACGAGTCCTGCTCCTTAATCGCTATGCTACACTGCCACCCTATGAAACAGCATGCAGAACTTGCTGGTCTGCAGGACAGCGCGGGTGCTGGGTAACCATGGCACTGCCGTGACAACGCTGCCGTTGCGTTGTTAGCCTGCACTGCGGGTGATCGTGTGCGGAGCTGTCCGTGGTGCTTACTGCACAGCCCGACCTGCAGGGGAGCTGCTGGGAGCTGGCCGTGGTGCTGATGCTGCCAGCGTTTCCAGGGAAATGTCCTGCTCTTCAGTAAGTGTGGAGCCCTGCTGCAGCTCCGGGGAGGGGTCAGAACTCTTTATGAAGATAAATATGGGCCAGGCCCTGAGAGAGAGGGGCTCACGATGATGATGTCAACCAGAGCTGTCCGTGGTGCTGAAGCTGCAAGCTGGAACCGTATCCGACAGCATCACTCCAGAGCTGGAGTAAATCAAATCACATTTACATTCTAATGTAACTTCACAATGAAAGCGCGTGATGATGTATGATTATCCTATTATGTAACTCTATTCTAAAGACTTATACTGCCGTATATGTACACAGTATTACGCACGCCAGCTTTCCAAATGCACAAATTGATGATAACAACAGCAGTAATGGAACACACCGGTGAGCTGTGACGTGCTCATGCATCTTCCTTTGGCACCACGGAGAGAGGACAAATGAAGTGAATCTGGCTTTAAATCTCATTGTAGCGGGGGGCCTTTAGTCTGCGGGCCGGGCAGCAGAGAGAGGGCATGCTGTTCCCCTGCGTCCCCAGCTAGGCAGCCCTTTTATCCCGATTACATCCAGCCTCCTGCAGCCCACAGCCCCCTCATTAATCACCCCCCCCAAAACGCGGCCCCTGCCACGGCCCTCCACCTGCCACCGCAACTCCGCCTATCACTTCTGAGGCCGCATGATGCGTTTAATGCAAAATTAACGCGTTGTTTTTTTTTTCCCCACTCCTGTTTAAAGGGTGACAGCCTCATTCCATGCCTGGTCACATGCGCCCCCGCCCTGGGACCGAGGGGTTGACGAGGTGGAAGAGATCAGACAAAGCGCGCCGCCCGAAAACATCGCTTTCTATTTAATTCCACGCAGTCTTTCCAGTGCAGGAAGGTTGTCTCTGCAATGCACTCCAGCAGCTTCCACTGTGGGGCATCTACAACGGGGGAGTGTTCAATATCTAAGCAGAATCTGGATAGCGCAACCATGCAAGTAAGTGTACCTTTCATAACCTATAAGAATACGTTTTGAGCAGCAGGGGTGTTTGCACTACAAACGATCTCTTCCGCTACATTAAGACCGCATTGCTGGTGTAATTTTTGCTCCCAGTACAGACACAGCTTCAAACAGTGTGGTCTCAAGGGAACCTTTGGAAAGATGTGCTCTGTTGGTATTGCTACTGTATGGCAGACTTGCATATACAGTACTATCTCAATGAGCAAACATGCTTCTCATGAGTGCAGCTAGAGTTTCGTAAGATTCTCAAAGGGGGCAGCAGTAGCTTCCCACTCAAGGATGTGAACTCAAAACCCTCTGGTTAAGAGATCTGCATTTAAGAGCAGCACTCATTACTACAGTCTGTCCTTGTTCTGCCTCGAAGACAGGCCCGTGGAGACTAACTTGAGTTTCTGATAGGACCTTCACATTGCAGTGCTTCCTTCCTCAGCGCGATCTGAGGCCTCCTTTTGCACCGAGTGTTACATTCGCTTGGCTCAGGCCTTAAGAGTTGCACGAAATGGTGCATCATGGGAAAAAGCTCGGTCAGACAGCTCGGTCTCGGCTTTGGCAGGAAGCCCGCGTCAGACAGCCCTCACTCTTAGCCAATGAATTACAGATCCTGCTTCATTCCAAATAATCCTTGCGTTGGTGAGGAAGCTCATCGGCTGGAACACTCCCTCGCCAAGATGATCATCGATAACGCCGTCTGCGGGTGGCACCTCTGAGCGGAATAACCGTGAAGGCAGTGACAGGGCACAGGATGGTCTGTGAGAGGCCTCCTGATTCAGTCTGCGAGGAAACACACAGCCCAATCTCAGCGGCGGCCACACTGCCTTCGGAAGCAGCTTCATCACAATGCGCCCCTCTCTCCCCCCCTCTGCGTGAGCGTGTGCGAGTAAAATTGGTATTCACTAACTTACAGAACCAATTATCGCCGCCGAGTTGATCCGTCTCTGAGATCGTCATGGGAGAAGTTAAGCGTTTTAATGGTAATGGTTATAATAAGACAGCCGCTAATGAGACCGGCTGCAGTGCATGGACTTTAGCTCTGGTGATAATGAACAGCCATTTTTCCCCCTTTATAAAGGGGCAAAAGCCCATCCTTGCACTTAGTGAAAACATTCTGTTATTTTGACAGCTGATTCAAAGTGGTCACTAACAGCGACCTCATATACACCAAGCACCAACACAGTAATGATCCCTCACACAAAAACCCTATAGCCACTGTAGTAAGAAATTCATGCACTCACAGAATACTACACACACCCACACACAGAATGAACACAACAATTATGTCCTCAGACATGCCTGTAACAAATGATAGTTAAGATCTTGCATACACCCTGTATTTAGCACAGTGACTTCCCAGAATACACCCAGCAACGGCACTTCCAAAAGCACAGTAGCCCTGAGAGTCCACAGAGAACACACTATCAGAACACCACATGGTCCTAATGGACTACTGGCCACCGGGAGAACATTAAACCACAGAGTCTTCATAGACTACCAGCACACTGGCCTGAAGAGTTTATAACGAGCAGACACCTGACCTGCAGTGTCTCACGAGACACAAGATACGCAGCCGTCATGGCAAACCTCCTGGGGACCATGGCAACTTGACACTGGACAGGTGAGGAAATGAAAGAACTTCGGCAAACACCGTGGGATACCTGTGCATTACTAAACCGCAACACCACAGTCAGGATCGAGATCATCACCGTCGGCGATAATCTGCGATCTCCCGCACTGAACTGTCACGGGAGGTTGCCATGGAAACCTGAAATAAAAGAGCTGTAAAAGGGCCCGGGCTTTTGGTGGGGGGGGGGATGAGGTTTTAATTACACTGTCGGATCTCCTCCACCGCACGCTCCTGCCTTTGCCAAGTGCGGCCACCAGATGGCGTCCGGCCGAGTCTCTCTGTGTGTGTATAGATGGTGATAGACTGGTCTGGAGCGTTCGTACGCTTAATGAAGGCTGCGCATGGCTGATCTGCCCACACAGCCATCTGGAAGCAATCAGAGCTGCGCTTATGCACAAAGGAGCCCGGATCCTGGGGTACATGTAGTGCTTCCTCTCACCCGGCTTACTGGGGAAGGTGACTGACAGTCCGCATGGTGTTACCGGCCCGATGAAATGCCCTCTGAAAGGGGCCACGTGGCAAAATGACTAACGATCGTTCATTAAGTAAGGGATAGCAAACGAGATCTCGACGCTGCCTTCGCATTTTATCAAACGAGATGAGCAGAGGTGCCGGACTACAGCAAGCCAGACAGGAATATTTAATTAGAATGTATGGCTGGAGTCCAATTTCTAACATGAGTGCCTCTTTGTATTACATTAAGACTGGAACATCACTTCGCCTGAACAGTGACAGTTTTATTTGTGTGGATAATGGCTCGGCTAAATCCTCAATGTGACAAGCTTAAACGAGTCTCTTCATGTCAAGATATTTGTGTTAAGTCTAGGAACTGTATGTTGACTTTATGTGCTTTGGTAAAGGATATCACGAAAACAGCGTTGTCAGGACGATGGCATCATTTCACCCACTCGCGCGATCACACCTGAACCGCCGTATCGCACGTCATTTCTGCGGCTTTCGGCAACAGCTCACTTAATTGTGCCGCTGCGCCTTTGACCTTTAGCTCATTCGGCTCGTCTGTAATGAGATGTCAAACAACAGACGCGCCGTTATTGCTCTCAGAATTCCTTCGGCCGCGCTGTGGCAGAGTTAAACGCTGTGTGCTTTGATGTGATGCGGCTAAATATAACTGGGCTCACCTTTCACGGGGCCGTGGGCAGCGTTCACGCGCAAACATTCACACAGGAGCAACTCTAAGCCATATGTCTGTACTGTATTTAGGCGCATGTGCAGTAGTGAATAGGGCACTGACAGGCAATATGTGTAACAGTTGAACAGGAGGAATCCAGATGCAGAGATTGTGCAAAAAACAAAGATAGGTTTTAAAAGACAAAGAATCTTTACTAGTGACTAGAAACAAGCAAACTTAGAACACCAGAAAGCACACAAGGCAGGGCAGCTCAAGACTGAGCACTGAACAAAGGAGCAGGCAGGGCTTATAAAGAACACAAAACACATGACTAGACTAACTACACAGGTGAAAAGGTTTAACTAAATTAGGCAATAGAGGAAGATCTGGGAAGCAGCCGGCAACAGGACCCGAAAGGCAGTCACGAGGACGCCTGCTGGTTTTTGCGAGTAGAAGTCTCTGAAACCCTGACGCTATGGACGAAAACAGGAAACAGGAAACCGGTCCCTTTAGTCACCCCTTTGGAACTCTATATTGCTCCTGTCCTCCAAAACAAGGGAGTGGCCTCTTCTTCTTTTCTCCACAGCTTACTTTCGGTGCACCCTCACTGGAATCATACTGTCTGCAGGAATTTAGACAACTCCGACCCCTTCTGCATGCAGTGTCATCTTCAGGATTACAGATAAACAATTTCTGCCAATCAGGAAATGATCCTTATCCTCCTCAATACACAGAGTTTTACTCCTGGACTGAAGCCCTGGCCCCTCCCACAATTGCCCTCTCACACAAGGGTGATGACAGTGGATCGTCCGGCAGGTTCAGGAGATGTCCGGGTTTTCATTCTGTTGTGCAGAAGATTCTCCGTCTGAGTGATGTTGGGGAGGGTTACTACGGGTGACTTCATCCTCCAATGCCAGCCACAGAAGGTCAGCTGATGCATCATTCTGTGAGTCAGACATTACTAGCCGACGTCGGATTCCTGTTCATAAATCTGCTCTTACTAGCCGGGTTTCCCCAGAGTGCTTCCCGACCTCCGAGAAGTGGAGACATCCGTTCGCATTCCGTTTGATTGACAGCTCTACTCATTCCACCGGTGAGTGAAACAGATGTATGAGTTCTTTCCTCCACATGTAGAAGCTCCAGCCCAGAGCTGCATCCAATCCACTCCCCACTGCGTTACTGAGCTCACGCTCCGCCTCCTAATTATGGGATGTTTTTCCATCATGCACATATCATCATTAACCTTCATACCTCAAACAGACTGACTGAAATTGAGTCACACCACTCAGCTGAATGACATCCCCCTCCTAAACCACGCTGAGCAATACAGATATTGAATCTGCAATGTCTCCGAGTGAGAAGCCTGGAGACCATCCTGTGGATCAACACTCTCAGGAGCAAAACCGTGTAGAAAAACTCATTGTGTACATATTGCTTACAACAGTCTCAGGATGGCTGTACTAAACAGAACATCGATCGAACTCACCTGATAACAGAAAGGGATATTTTGCTGAGAGTATATGTGTGCTGGATCCAGAACACACAACGCGGTTGTTGTCGGTAAATGCCGAGTTTCTGCTGAACTGGATCTCACCCAATGTTTAAACGCGCAGATCCCAGCAACATTTCACACTCGGTTAGCTCTCTCAAGGACCGCAGGCTAAACTGACTGAACAAATAGGAAACAGTGGGCACCTGAAGGCAGATGGATACACACAAGCAGCCAGGAGCCAGAGTGAAGTCTCCTGCCAGGGAGAATCTCATCTCACTGACTCAGGAGATGGAACTTATTGGTATTAGAGAATGAGTCCGTCATGAAGTCACTGTGCTGGGAATCAAAGCAGGCTAAGTGCTAGACTCAGGTTAGCTGCTCCCTGTTCCCCTGGCTGTTTTGGTCTGGGAGTTGACAGAGACAAGAACAATTAGGCAGTGCTTTCACTATGGTTGTGCTGAACTCGTCTCAATCTACCTGGTGTGTGTGCATGTGTGCGCGCCTGTGTGTGTGTGTTTGTGTGTGCATATGGCTATAAAACATGGTCAGTTGTGTGTGTCTTTACCTGTGCCAACAAAATGCTCAAATTTATCAACAGAGTCCAGCAAGTTTGACCTCATCCATAATATGACAGATAACCAAGAAGTCTTGAGTGAAAGAAAACATTAATGATACATTAACCTCTTTGTCCTAGAGACCAGAACTCCTCAACATTTCTAATGACACATCAGGCTACATTAATGCACAAGTTCCATAAGTGGACCACACATCCAGCTGGCTAAACATCTGGATAGAAACCCATAAAATCTGTTCATCTGTTCTGCTCAGAGGTCACACGACAGAAGTGGTGCAACATATAATTAAGAATAAGCATTTAGCAACACAAAAATGCTAACATTAAATACCCTGACGATTTCTGTGACAAAGATTTATCATACTCTCAAACAGACACTACCACACCTGCAGGGCAGAAAAATGGTGAAAATATTTATCAAAAACACTGAAATGTTAATGATATTAAGGAATGGTCTGATGCAGCAACTGGCCAAATTGACCACAACAACAAAATTTGTTGAAAAGAACAGTGACTAGGTGCAATAATAATATGCACAATTACACATGTGTAAGTGGACATGTTTCTCAAGAGACGTGGCTATCAATTAAATTTTAAATTTGAAAAGCCTGACCACCTGCACAGCATTTTTTACTTCAAATTAAATAAGGTGGTAACATTAAGACAGTACTTAAATTTGTATCAGTACAGTTCTACAAATACTGCACCATATTCGTTCAGCATATAAAACACTAATCTACTATGTACTTAAGATAATACATTTTTAACGTACTTTTATTTCATTGTCAATATTTCAGCAGGCCTTTTGAGGTCACCAAGATCTCCACCATGCTATGAAAGTTAAAAAATGATTTTTTTTTCTGCCAAAGAAAGCAAAAGAAAACCGTCCAGCTGTCTGCAAAGGAGCCACAAAAAAAGGAGCTGCTCTATTTTTAGAAGTGCACAGGATAATGCTGGCAAATCAAGGTCACTTCGTCACTTAACATTAGAAGGAAAAATAAACCCACAAATGCCTCAGCTTTGGTCGAAAGCGAGGCAAAAGCAGTACAGTCCATCAATCAATCTATCAACTAAGCAACTAATCAACCCATCAGCCGATCAATTAACCCTTCAACCAATCAATCAACCAACCGGCCAGTCAATCTATTCGTTGTGCCGGCTTTCGGCGAATTACTACAGAGCGATGATCAGAACCTGAAAAATTCCTAGGAAATGAAAATGAAGGTGAATCCTCTTTGCAGAGTACTTTTTTTCTGTGTCCATGTGCCCTTGCTGTGGCTGGGGGTTTCTGTAGCTGAGGTCAGAGCGCACAGGAGCAGCGGAGGAGAGCAGCGGAGGAGAGCAGCGGCGTGTCTGCTCACCTCAGCAGCCAGCTAAACCTGTATGATGGGTTACTGCGGTCTCAGACGCGGACAGGACAGACTCACCCGCCCCCCCCCCCCAACGCCATGCGAGAGAGAGAGATAGACGGCGAGCAGAACGACGCCTCCTTACCTGCTCCTCCCCTCTGGATGACGAGGGCGGTCTCAGTGCCCACGGCGCACTCCTTGAGGAGGTCCACCACCTGGGCGTGGCTGAGTCCCTGTGCGCTCTGCTGGTTGATCTCCACGATGAGGTCTCCCTCGCACAGGCCCGGGCAGCCCTGGGGCTCCAGAACCTGCTTGACCCGCTGCCCTGTGGGGCTGTCGGCGATGGTGAAGCCGAAGCCGTCCACCCCCTTCACCATGGTGAGGGTCATGAGCTCCGCCTGCGTCGCCCCCGACGATGCCATGGAGACGTTGTCCTCGTGCGGGGCGGGGGCCGACAGGGAGCCATCCAGGTGGGTGTCGCCGGGGTGGGGGGGCTGCTGCTGTTGGGGGGGGGCAGGGAGTTGGTCCCCGTGCTCCTGCACGAAACGAGCCGTCCGCGACACGTACTCCATGTAGTTGTCGTAGTTGTTCCTGCCGTTGAGCAGCAGGGGACGCTCCATCAGCCCCATGGGGGAGATCAGGCTGCTGGCCGGGTCCTCTGGGTCGTAGGGCAGCGGGTAGCCGCGGCACAGCACCAGGGTCACGCTCTGGCCGATGGGCACCGACTGGAACAGCTTCACCACGTCGGCGTGCGTGGTGCCCAGAACGCAGACGTCGTTGATGTAGACGATGACGTCACCTGGGGGGGAGGGGGTGACACGGGAGCGCTTGTTCAGACGGGTCAGAGAAGCAGAGTGTGGTCAGAGGGGCGGAGGGGTTGATAACGTTACATTTCATTAGATTTATTCGTTTGACAGACGCTTTTATCCAAAGCGACTTACAAGTGAGGCAGAGTGCAGCACAAGTGAAAGTCATACAAGGAGTCACAATAATAGAATTGCCGCCTGACCAAGTTTCAATAGCTGGCCAGACAAGGTACAAGCTAGCTGGTAGAGACACAAGTACAATAAACCATTCAATTTTAAAGTAAACATAATAAATTGCTTTAGGTGGTAGTTATTCAGGTGATCAGGTGAGTGCGGAAGAGCTGTGTCTTCAGATGTTTCTTAAAAACAGTGAGGGATTCAGCAGAACGGATGAAGTGTGGAAGGTCATTCCACCATCGGGGGACAACAGGAAAGAAAGTTCTGGACAGTGAGTTTGTGCCGCGATGTGACGGGACCACCAGATGCTGTTTGGTAGCAGAGTGTAGTGGTCGGGAGGGAACACAGGCTTGTAGTAGAGCATTCCGGTAGGTAAGTGCAACTTTGCTGGTTGTTCTGTTGGTTGATCAGAGACAGCTCACTGTTGGAAATAAACCTGAAGACAGACTACAACAGAAGCAAAAAGGAGAGTAAAGCTGTCTCAGATGGCTGAACTGTGTGCTCTAATCACACAGGCAGACCTGTGATCATCTTAGGCCCTGCGCTAACATCACCATAAAACAGTTATTGAGTCTAGTGTATAAAACCTGCAGTAATTACTGACATGAAAATAATACAGCACTGGCCCTGACAGGAGACATTTTTCCTAACGTAATAGTCCATGGCACATTACGTTTTGCACCCAATGAAATGAGATCAAAAGATGCTAGTTTGTCACACATCCATTAGATTAGGTCAAAGCCCAAGCCAGAACACACATTTAGCCCTTTAATGTGTTTCCAGTCCTACCCTGGTTACAAATGATGATAATTATTAAGCAATTAATTGGGAGAAGCCATGATGTGTAAATACCCTATGCAGTAATATGGGGATGGATTCAGTGTGAGAGAGGGGGCAGAACAGCGCCCTCCCCCAGGCCGCCCCAAATCACTGCGGAGCGAGCGAATCAGGACCGAAACAAAGTAGGCACCCAGGACACACCTTATGTGTCCCAGCATGCTTTGCAGGTCTCACAGAATGACAGCAGGACGCAGCTGCAGTCACGAAAGAGCCTGATGAGACGTCTAACGAGCAGCAGGTTTCTGACAGCAGCAATGCAAACCTCACGGCATCCCAGCGCATTGGCCGCTTTAATTAATCTCTGTAAACGAAGTCGACGTTCGCCTTGAGCCTGCTTTTCAGAATCGATAACTTCCCTCACCCCGGGGAAACAAACGATTGCTACACGACCTCCTGATCCTGATACCCAGAATGTTCCGGAGATCCATTCCTGCGGACAGCTAACCCAAGGGACAGATTCTCCCACATACGCACACACATACACACACACGTGGATGCAGAAGAGCACACACACACACACACACACACACATATATAATCTTTGCTTTTCCAGCCATAACATTTTTTCTTTACAGCAACAGTCATATTAAAATGAGTATAAGTGTTTGTGAGGGTAGTTTTGCAATCCTATCCCACCAAACTTCAGTTGATTCAGAGTCTGTGGTTGCGGTAGGCAGGCTGAGTCTGCCACCATCTCATGAGAATAAAAAAGCTGCTGTATAAATCCCTAAAGCTTTCAAACAGTGCACATTAAAGCTTCACACACCTCAGGCGTTTTATCATCAGAACTCCTCATCAGAGCTTCACCAGGCTGAAACACAGTACAGTACAAGCAGTTCAAGATGTACAACTACCGCGTTCTGTTTTGCTCTGTCATTCACAGAAGTTCATCCAAACGTGGTACTATAAACACGCGTGACAGATCAGAGCAGTGTAGACTCTGAGTGAAACGGGACTTCCGGGACGGGACGGGAAACGGGACTTCTGGCTAGCCCAACACTGCACCATGCAGCCCGCTGCATCTCAGCACTTAACGCTCACACAACGGGGCCACTCTGGGGTCTCACACACACACACACACACACACACACACACACATACACACACACGCACACAAACGCATGAGGAAGGACAGGGCTGCCATCTCTATCTCTGTCACTGAGGGAGCAGGCATGAGGTGCTGAGGACAGTCGGTGACTGATTGATGCTCACAGTCTGTGGCAGTGAAATCCTCCTGAAGTGTCAGGGGACACGCAAGCGGGCTGCCATCCACGCTAAAAACAGCAGAGCTGGTGTTGCACAGTACGTCAGAAGATCCTACAGCAAGTTATACTGCAGAATGGGTAGAAATAAGTCATCTCACTGCGTCTGCATTGCGTAAACATTGAATTAACAGCACTTATTTGTACAGCGATTTCACTGTGCCGTAATCAGCTTACTTACCTTCATCTCACACTCATTTATTGATCATAAAAGCTGTTGATTTCTTCTACAGACATAAGAACACTACGGACGAGAACAATCTCTTCAGCCAGTCCTGGCTCGTCATTACGTCTAGACAGAAATAACAGCAATGCAGTTTATTAAGGGTCCTCGCCATGCATTAAGAAAATTAAACCAGCAGCAGCAAGAGGTATGGCAGTAAATAAGTACAGAATTGAAAAATTGTTTTAAAGCATATTTAAGACAGCCATTACACAAAACAGAAATGAATGAGTGCAATTTTTGCGCATATTCCTCAAATGATGCAATGCAGAAAATGGAGGCATGCTCTGTGCTGTTCTCAGCTCCTAGATTTCACGCTCGCTCGGGCCCGCGCGCTGTTCCCCGCCGTTTATCGGTGGGAGGTTGCCGCGGAGCTCAGCCGAGGCGGAGGGTGGTGGGTCCGGGGGGGGAGGGCTGGCTGCGGCCGTGTCAGAGCCGAGAACTGGGGGGCGGGGGGGCCCAGGCCACGCTCCACTTCACACAAATGAGCAGCCCGCAAATCTGGCATGGGTCAGAGAACCAGCCAATGACGGCACACACAGCCACAACTGCATGCCGTGCAAAACACAGCCACACTGTGCATGATACCATACAGTCACACTATATAACCTACAACACACAGTCACCAGATATCACATACAATACTATCACAAGATATCAGATATATAACAGAGCCCCTGGATGACACATATATAATAGTAACTGGATCAGATATACCGTACATTTTGTCTGTATCAGATCATGGTCAGTGCATATCAGATACGAAATACAGTCAATTCAGAGGTCATCAGATGTAATCGATAGTCAGATGATATCAGAAATGCAATACAACCAGTTGATATAGGATATATATGGTAATAAAGTCTCTCAGTATTACTTTTATGATATTGTCTATCTGCGTGATCAGTTGAAGGCATTGGGGAGAGGAGCAGTAGAAAATCTCACACTCTACTGCTGTTAACTAATGACCTCAGGCTTTTTGAGACACACGGAAAAGGTTGTATCTGATCAAGTTATGGAATGACTCTGTGAAGATATCAAAGGCTCTCCAGGAACACCGGACTGACGCTCCGTCAGCACGTCATGAAAAAGCCTTCATCATCGAAAACTGTTCAAACGGTTTACACTGCATTTTACTCAGTGAAGGCCATATCCAGCTCATCTGTCCCTCAGATGAAGCTCTGAGGCAAACTGTGACCGGCAACTGAACTATCAGTGGAAACCAAACAACTGAGCCAGGACATTGACAAATGCAAACTATGAATTAGTGATCAGAGTGTGTGCGTGTATGAGTGTGTGTATGGATTTGTGTATGCGTGTGTGTGTGTCTGTGTGTATGTGTATGTGACTGTGGGTGCATGTGCATGTGCATGTCTGTGTATACATGCGCATGTATTAATACATGTGCATGGCTATGTCAGTGTGCGTGTGTGTGTATGTGCGTGTGTGTATGTGTGTGTGTGTATGTGCGTGTGTGTGTATGTGTGTGCGTGTGTATGTGTGTATGTCTGTGTGTGTGTCTGTGTGTGCGTGTACGTGTGTGTGTGTTCGTGTGTGTATGTGTGTGTACGTGTGTGTGTGTGTGTGTGTATGTGTGTGCATTTGCCACGCAGCTCTGTACCTGAGTGATGGTGCCGCAGTCCCACTCCCATAAGACGCAGGCAGGAGCGACAGCGTCACACACTCCCACAGTGATTAATGTGCGAACACAGACTCACAGATGGCACGCACAGAGCACCGACTGGGAGACTATCCAGCCGGGATGCAATTACAGACGGACCCTCCAGTTGAGATATAGCCTGTCCCTAATGAGACGGAGGGAGACTATTTGAGACACGCTGTCAGAGACATACCAATGAGACTCAGACACAGAGAGTAGCAATGAGACACAATTACAGAGACTGCCAAGGCAACACTGCTGCAGAGAGACTGTCCCGCTGAACTGCGCTTTGTTGCATGGGGGTAGGGGTGTTCATCTCGGCACCCTGGCCAAATTGCCAATCTGGTTCTCCAAGCCTGGCCATCAAATCACCCCCCGGTTCAACTGGCTGAATTAAAATCGCCTCTCAACCATAACAGATGTATCATGAATGTGCTGGCAGTTGCATTTTTTGAGGTGAGCTACCCCTTCATTGTAGAGCTCTTTAGATGAAAGGCACTGTACTTTTAAGATACTTCAATGCGTTTTATGATCCACATCATACACGCTTTCCCATACTCAATCTGTCTGCAATAGGAAAATACTAATATTCACATATAGTAGCCATAACTGGTTCTACAATCACCTTCATATCATAAAAATTCAGCAGTGCAGATCCTGCACTCACTTTATGGCGAGACCTACCTCTGCTTCTACACACTAGAAAAACCAGGGCAAGCTTATGCGCCTGTATCACTACACCTGAGAAATCTGGCCAAAAGCTTGCGAGAATATTTTTACTTTCTGGAGCTGTCACATATGTGTTAACAGTGACAGCAGACAGAGGTAAGTTTAGCCTTGAAAGGTATACGCACCTCTGAGATTCTCTTACAGCTGAGAGTAAATGGTTTGCTCAGACTGAATGCCTTTTGGGTTGGCATTTGGAAACTGGCTGAGATGAAGAGCAGTTTAGGTCTACAGAGAGGGCAAGAGATGTTTTGCAAAACAGGGCAGCATCAAAGACGGTCCGATATGTAAGTGGTGTCCTGGCGAAAGACACAACCTCTGCTACAAAGTGAGCGTATATTTAAGTGAAAGAGCAGACCCCCAAAGAAAGAAAAAGAAAAAGAACAGTAGCAGGAGATAAAAAGGGTTGTGTCCATGTCACACCTGTGCCGATATAGGAAAGGAAGGAGCCGAGTAAGGTAGTTAGAGCCCATCGTGTCCATCTTTCTTTTCAGAGGGAGGGGACTGTTGGGTCTATGGGGGAGGGGACTGAGGGGTGGGCAGTGTAGCATAGTAGTTAAGGGGCAGGACTCGTAACCGAAAGGTTGCTGGTCTGATTCCCTGCTGGGGCACTGCTGCTGTACCCTTGGGCAAGGTACGTAACTCACAATTGCCTCAGTAAAAATCCAGCTCTATAAATGGGTAGCATTGTGAAAATTGAAGTCGATGTAAGTCACTCTGCATAAGAGCGTCTGCTAAATGCCAATAATGTAATGTAATGTAATGTAATGTAAAGGGATGGGCAGTTATCTGTGTCTGAGTCTGGTATTTTGGGAGAGGGGCGTGGCTTAATGGGGCGGGGTGGGTTACCTGTGTCCATCTTCCCGTCCTGTGCCGCGGGGCCGTCGGGGATGACGCTCTTCACCTGCAGGAACTCGTCGGGCTCGTCCCCCCCGATGATGGTGAAGCCAAAGCCCATGTTGCTCTTCTGCAGGGAGGTGGAGAGGAAGGTCCCCTTCAGCTGCGTGGCATCCCGCGTGAAGAGGGGCTTCTCTGTGGGGGGGGTTTGGAGAAAGGGAGGGGGCAGGAGAGAGGATGGAGAGGGGAGGAGGCAGCGGATGGGAGAGGGGATGGGGGCAGGGGATAAGACAAGAGGGTGGGGGGTGGGGATATGGGAGGGGCCAAAGAGGACAGTTTAAAGAAAAGGACACACTGTAAGTTATAAAGCAGCTTTCCCTCTACTGCAGAGAGGGGCTTCACCTCTCAAAACAGAACGGCTCTGCTGTGAAGGTGTCAGAGGTCAACGTTCACAGGCAGGTGCTACAGACAAGAGCAGAGAAAAATGGCGACGTGGCAGGCCGTGCGCACACACAGGTGAGGCAGAACGGGGGCGGGGGGTGGGGGGTGTAGCGGGGACACGCGTTTTTGCTCCAGTCCGAGTTCTGTTGTCCCAGCCATTCTTCCACAAAAAGCATCCATCTTAATTTCGTTTTGATTCCGCCCTTTATTGCTCGTTTGCGGCTTAATTGCCTGATTTATGCACACTCCAACCTGGAGCAAAAAAAAAAAAAAAAAAAAATAAAATAAATAAGAAATCAACATACTCTGTAGTCATGTGGATTTCAGCTCTCTGAGAGAGAAAAAGCACGGTGATATCTAACGTTCTGCAGCTGTGTGCTGTGTCTCAGAGACACCCTCTCTGTTCTTGCTCTGTGTATGTATTACTCCCGTCTAGGATGTTTCCCGATGACAGGGAGACTTTCTTTAAACGCTTCATCAATGTCAAACAAGAAATAGAAAACTCTTGGCTGCCAAGTTTAACAGCTGTCAATTTAATTTCCCCTCTGTGAGGAATCAATCTCCGAAACGCTCGTCATATTGGTCCCGGATTTCTTCTGATCTCTTTTTTTCATCAATTCAGACAGCTGTTCATGTATTTGGGAAGTTTTTTTTTTTTTTTTTTAATTTTTTTGTTGGCTTTTCGAATGTGTGCAGCATGAAAGACGGTCAGATATCTCAGTGGCGCGCTTGCGAAAGGAATAATTTCTGCTACACAGTGAGCATGCGTAACTGAAATAGCAGGCAAAAATGACCAGGCCTCCGCTGCCCTGCTTAGAAAGAAAGAACACAGCAGCAGGAAATAAAGAGAACAGGACTACAGACAAGAGGAGTGAGGAGAAACGCATATCAAAGCTGCTGGTGCTACGTGTACTTATCCCTCCGCTCCACCAGGGGGCGTATGTCTGTGGGGAGGGGACGTACCATGCAGGCCGAACACTCCTGCCCTGTCCTCGGGAAACTCTGACAGGTCGGTGAGGCTGCGGGAGCGCTCGGGGGCGGGGCCCATGTGAGCCAGTTTGGGTCTAGGTAACGTTGCTGAGGAGGAGCCCTCCTCGACTGTCACAAAGGAGAGAGACCCTCACTCATTGGCTACCAGCAGTGTCACAAAGGAGAGAGACCCTCACTCATTGGCTACCAGCAATGTCACAAAGTACACAGACCCTCACTCATTGGCTACTAGCAGCGTCATAAAAGAGAGAGGCCCTCACTCACTGGCTACCAGCAATGTCACAAAGGAGGAAAACCCACACTCATCGGTTACTAGCAGTGTCACAAAGAAGAGAGTCTTGCTAATTGGCTAGCAGCAGTGCCCAAAAGTATCAGTCATGCACTGTGAGCTCTGAGGACTTGCACGCACAGGGAAAGAGACATCGTCAACAGCAAACACACTAACGGGCTGCATTTCAAACAGCTCCCACACTCTCCTTCATGCCCAGTAACACAGATCTCAGATCAGTGATTGGCAGGCGAGTCCTTTGAAAGTTGGGCTGATCAGAGACCAGTATTGCTGCAGGGGACCGGGAGTGAGGGAACAGTTTGGAAGGTAAGGCAACGTTGTCCTACCTCCACCCCACAGCGTGGGGTGATGCACTCTCACAGAAAACCCCGCATTACTGTTACACGGAGCTGATACAGAGGATCAGCAATCAAACACAGAGGAGTCTTTTACAGCATTAACGACAGATTTGCACACAGAGGAGAAGAGTCTGAGACAGGGAGGGGGGGCTTGCAATGTAGACTGCTGAGGGGGGCACAGGTGGCTGGGGGGGGGGTCTATAGATGATTGAGGGGTCAGACTGTATGGTGGGAGGGGTTTACCTCTGCAGACAATGGAAGGGGAGGGTCTCTCTTTATGGAGGGGTGAGGAAGGGGAGTATTATTTAGGGGTTTTAGATCAGCAGACAGTTGGAAGTGGGGAGGGGGGGTATTCATACAGAAGGCTTGGGGGGGGGGGGTGTTACCTCTGTATACAGTGGGGAGGGGCATCGAGGACAGGCCTTGGCTCTGCATGTGGTGCTGCTGTTTCAGGCGCCTCTTGGCCTCTAGGACGGGGTTCTCAAACTGGGTTCTTCTGTTTATGTGGCTGCGAAAAAGACAAGACATGCAGATCCAACAGGGCTGGCGGGACAGGCACGCTCAGATATCAGCCCCTACACCGCTTTCAGGACAGTGTTGAATCGAACCCGCATTGCTACGGGTTATTAAATGTCCTAGAAAGCCGTGCTCTTCTCAAATTCACGGATGAAATTCAATTTACGAGCTATAAATGGGTCCTCGTGTTTTCACCTGAGCATAAGTTGACAGTGCGTATCCAATTCCCCATCCGCTGATTAAGTGCGTGATATGTGTCAAGAAATTAGTCACCAGCTACACATGCTTCACCTAAAATACGTCACAATCATGCGTAATGTGTTATGAGTATGGAAACATTCAACCCCACCAGTTCCTATACGCTACCGTGCTTCACCCAAAGAAGCCTGTGTCACATACATGGAGGCTGGCAGCACTGTGTAGGGTGATAGTATGAGCTGTATGGCTCACAGACTCAGCAGAGCAGCAGCTCTTTGGCTGCGATCTGTCCTGTACGTGGCTGGAGGAAGCCAGCTGCACTCCCTAAACGCTCTAAAAATAGTCAAACCCCACTGTGTGGACTGTGCATTAATGAGGAAAAATGGACGCCCCGGAGAGGAGGCATGTATTGCACCCCTCCCAAACCCCCCCCCCCCAACCCAAAGCACAAACAGACATCCAGGAGCGCAGCTGTTTGCTGGCTGAGGTAAGGTGTGCAGGGGGAAGACAGCCCATCGATAAAACAGGGCTGGATATACAGGAGCTGAAATGTCTATAATTAACAGAGCAGGATGAGACTTACTCAACATAGTAACTGCCGTAAATTGGGTCGTCAATTTTCTCCCAGCCGTACGGAAGCTCTAGGAAGAGAAAAAAAAAAAAACAAAAAAAACAAAAAGCCAAAAAATGTGTAATTACAAAAAAGGAATTTATTATTCAGCCTATACTACCTAGGAAAGAAGAAATCAATTCACAAAATTAGTCTGCTCCACATTGTTCATTTAATACAACCATTACTGTAATATCATTCTGTGGAGCTACAACACCACTAAGATCTTTTAATTAATAATACAAATTGTGTTTGCATGCAATTTGTTTTTCCATTTAAGGCACATCGATACGATTGTCGGTATTGATAAATTCGCCATGTCTATGAAGTTGTTGAATGCGTGTTGAATGTGTGGGTTCTCTGAGCCAGGAGGCCGTGGGCACAAACAGAGCGTTCTGCATGTGAATGAGAGCAGCGCACACCTTGGGCTGAATGTGCAGTAGAGAGGAAGAGAATCGGCTTTAATGCCCTGAAGGACTTTCCCTCAGGCTGCGATGTGGTATCTGCCTTAATCCCCACTGACACTCGCAGCACTGGGCCCACTCTGAAACTACACTGGGTGTGTGTGTGTGTGTGTGTGTGTGTATGTGCACATTTTTTTTTTTGAGAAGGTGGGACAATGCGTGCACATGTGCATGTATGTGTGTGTGTGCAACTTAGACACTCACAGTGTAGCATTCCAGACTGCACATCACCCTCCACCTGCACCACAACCCACCCAAATGGTCCACACCACTACTGTCTGAAACATTATGCAGAATGGCGATCTGGAGAGAGAGCTGTCATTTCACTGATTGTGGCATGTCATTCTGTAGGATATTTATTTGATATCGATTAGGAAAATCACTGCTTTTGGGTGGTACAGTACTTTATGTGAAGATTGAAATCTATCACTTGAGCGTTTCCCCATCATCACAAGAAGAACTCAATTCTACAGATTATGCGGTGGAAGTTCTAATTTACCATTTTTCTGCATATTTATTTCTACCACAGTGACAGTCTTGTAAATATTCATCTGTGACACTGAGGCGAATAAATGTAGCATTTCTCCTCTGAAGCACATGTAGCTCGGGCCAAATCAATTGGAACGTTACAATTTTACAGCGTGTCTCAAATTAGACGTCCTATCCATGAGGCATGTAAAGCACACAGAAATGACTTCAATTAGAGCAAAATATTCAAATAAGGGAACATCACACATTAGATGCACAGAGTATCGGAGCTGCTAACAGATCACAGCTCCATGTGACTGAAGATCAGGCTGTGTGCTAACTGCTCTTACTGCAGTGTACTCAGGTACTGGAAATTTACCAGGCCCTTCAACAGAGACAGCCTAAAAATACAACTCCTATAATGCACTGGGAGCCAACAAATGACCTCTGTGCTTCCCATCAGAGACTGTGCGTACTGACAAAGAGTGGGCTCCAAACCCCATGTGGCCCCATGTAAGCTTGTTCAAGAAGAGATTCAACAAAATGCAAAGAAATTTCACGCCTGTTTATTTTGGTCTCTGCATGCATAAAGTTCTCGCGGTGCAGCGTGGGGGAGTCTCCCTCCCTCCCCTCGGCCTCCAGCATGTGGTGGAGTGCCGGTGCCTACCGTACTCCTGGCTGGATGTGTAAGTGGGTTGAGACTTTTTTTAAACGTAGTTATTCTTCCCCTCTTCCCTGACCCTGCCCATGTCCTCACTGCTCCACTGCACTCCACATCACAAAGGCAGCTGTGATGTAACAGAGGTGGCATCAATTGCAGGGGGAGGGGCCTGGCTTTTTAGCACAGGTGATTTTTCATTCGCTCTGAATGAGTGGGGGCGGGGACTGGGGATCAGAGTGTGCGGGTCACCCAGGCAGAGAACGGCAACCACTGCATTTTTCTGCACTACATATTCAAGTGTGGTCACCAGAGGCATCATGAATCCTATATACCGTGCCTTGACTTTTATTTATTCTTTATGATCACAGAGAATTTTTATGTAAAAAAACTCATCTCATGTTTCATTTTCAACAATTAGATTTTCATGTTCCATTTTTAACACTCCCCTCCCCCCCACCATGTAATTCAAAGAAAGAGAAAGCAAGATTAACTGCATGTCTCTCCTCTTGAGATAAAGGCGTTTGTTACCCAAGTCACTCTGAGCGTTTTCTCCCATTTTCCACACTGCAACTGAGCTTTGATTGAGCCTCACATTACATAAGACCCGCAATCAGAATCAGTATCAATCAGAATGGCTATAATCCTGCAAGGCTCTCTTCCTCTCATCTCTGAGCTGTAAATAGCCTCTTCTAATGCTCCCCATATCCTCAGAGACATTTACAGGAACTCACAAGCCAATCGCGTCTATATGAACCAGGCTAACCAGCGCATTCAACATTCAGCCGGTTTCTGTTTTGACCACGCTCTAATTAAAAAGACAGCAGGAGACAAAGACCCAAAAGACTTCATCTGACTTCATCTGACTGTCTCTCTGTATCACTATCACTCAATCCTTCCCACACTCTCACACATACACAAACACGTACACACACACACACACACACATACGCACACATAGACACATACACACAAATATGCACATGCACGCACACACACACTCGCACCTGCAGACATTACACAAAGAGGATCTTCAGTGGAGTGTTGTGTCAGACAGCACTGGGGAATCACCTTTTCTGGGCGAGATTCACTGTCTCTCACTCACCTGAGTCATTAAATATCAAAGATTCTGTTTCATGTCCCACATCTTCTGAGACACATGTGAAAACACAATCAAAGCACTGCCATGCCTTTCTGCTCAGCTCTCTGTCTTTTGAAAACCAATTCTGTTCACATTTCCACTTTTGGCAGAATCACGTGCTTAGAAATTCCATCTTTCTTTCAGATGAGGAGAGTAACATGAACATACATAATTTATTCCATTTAAAGGCCTTCTTGTCTGCCTATTCCTATGGATGTGCATGTGACAGAATGTTGTCAGTATTTAGTTTTACGGAGAATTCTAAGAGCACTGCTAAGCATCGTCAATGTGCTGCACTGTCTTATCACTGTTACAGAGAGATCTGTCAGAGTGCTACAAAGTATTAGCAGAGTGTGTCAGGGTATTGTCAGTGTGTTGCGCAATACTGTACGCATTTTGACGTAGGAGATGTCACACCATTAAGTATCGATATTGGATGTCAAACTAGCATATAGACCCAGTTTACACACATGCGCGCAAGTACACCCACAGATGCATTCACACACACACACACACACACACACACACACACACACACACACACAGCACAGTAGTAGTCCCCTCAGTGCCCTGCTGTGTGTTTGAGCCCTTCTCTCCCGAGGTCCCTGTGTGGCTTAGTTCTCCTCTGCTCTTTAATGTGACACTTCAAATGCCTGTCAGTCAGCAGCACGTTAGTGGTGAGTCTCTGGGGCTCAGTGAGTGACTGGGGAAATCAGTCTGGAGGCTCCTTCTTATAATAACAGTGCATACACAGCTACCCCTCGCAAAGCAGTTTTAACACTCAAAATGAGCCCATCAGGGTGCTTCACAACAAGGTCCAGCCATGTAATAATCATACACACACACACACACACACACACACACACACACACACACACACCTCCATTTCAGTATAAATTGAAATAGAAAAAAAACACAGAAAAAGACTCACAGTGAGTCTTGAAATAAGTTTCCTGTTCAAAATCCCATTAATATTTCAACGGTCTTTTCTAAATTTGCCGGTAGAACACAGCGGGAGTCACACCCTCGAGCCGGCAGGGGGATTTACTCACGGTAATGTTCTTATGGAGGCTGGCGAAAGTTAAACTCCAGTCAGCCTGAGCAAATGAGAGCAGCTTCAATCTTACCATGTTTGACAAGAGTTTTACTTCTTCTGTTTGTCTTTGACTGTTTGACTTGAAAGTGTACTTTGTGTTCCTATGCAGATCATCTTTTCAGCCACCACTGATGTTAAGTCAAATCAAACATTGCAATTATATTAATTCACTTTACAGATACTTATGTCCTGAGCAACTTACAAATCAGAGAGAATTCAGTCCATATGGGGCGCTAAACATCAACAGTAGGATAGGAAAAGGTGAGGCACATATTCAAAGAGTATTTATACATTTACAGTGCTACACTGGCCTCTGAAAACCTGACCTTTATACCAGTGATAAAACGATTTAAAGAGCTAGGAGAGAGCCCAAGTCATCATTCAGGAAACCAAGACACCGCCTAAAAAGGGGAGTTTTCAGCCTGCTGCGGAAGATTGCCAGTCAAAAAAACCCCACAAGACGGGCTTAAAACGTGTTACAGCAGGTTCAGGGAAAGGTGGCCTGCGGTTAGGCTGAATTGGATTCTGAATTCTGCATCTCCGTGTAACGAGATATGCAACTGTGCCGGGACCTCCACGGGACAGGAGAGGGGTCACTCACACAGGGGTGCGCTGCATGTCTCATATGAGCCTTGGAGCTGCCGGGGCGCAGGTGTGATGCTCGACTGGATCTATTTGCCTCACTGATGGGCCGGCATCTCAGACGGAGCTGGAGAAATCAATTTACCTCCTACATCACGCACCCGGGAGCTGTGGGTAGAAGCTCCCCGACCGTCAGCACACGGCAGACTAACTCCTCTCAGTCCCTCCCTAGATTCTGGATGCAAATATGTAAGAGGCAACACACGCTAATTGCAACGTGGGGAACGCAAATGCAACGTTCAAGTGATGCTTCAGATCCTTGTCAACTCAGCAGAGGGAGATGAAGCAAAGTGCGGACCACCTTAAATCTCTGCCATTTATGTGGAGCCACCTTAAATCACTAACCCTGTTCTCTTGCAAAGGGAGACAGTTTCCATGGCAACCTCAGGAGGAAGCCTCTCTGTCTGAACTGAGGGCTCTTTCAGGTCTCTATATTTCCGCTGCTAATTGCATGAACCATTCTCCTCTGATACATATTATGACTATGGACCTTGACTCAAAAAACAAACTCACTGCCTTGCAACATAAATTCTTGTTCCATATGTACACATATGCACACACATACTCTACATGTATATGTATGGACCTTGCCACAGTTACAGCTATTAAGTGTCAAGCGCCCAGAAATGTTGCACTTCAAGACAGGAGACCTGTCCCTGCATGTATGTGTGTGTGTGTGTGTTTGCATGTGAACAAGTACACTGGGTACACTGCTGTGGTACCTTTAAGAACCTGAGAAAGTCACTTAGCATGAAGTGCTTCCTTATGTATCTATATATAAGTTGCTAAGGGATGCTAATTAATAATGGAACTGTCATCTACCTGAAGGGGGCTGTCTTTATCCCATGTTATTGGCAGCCAGAAAAAAAGAGAATGTCAAAAGTAAGACCTAGCGGCATTCTAAAGCAAAACAAATGAACGTTAGGTATTCTCTAGAAGTTTCTAAAAGGAAAAGGACTGACTTTTAAAGGAAAAGAGTTTTCACTGTTTAACTGCATCTCAAACAATCAGTGATGTGACTCGCATCCTGAATTTCCTGTCCACTGTCTCAGAGTAAAAAATACCTCTTTGAAAGCCCTGCCACTGTGAGAGGAGCTGGACTCCTGCATCAGCCTCCATTAGCGTAGCTGTCAGCGCTCTGTCCGCTGTCCTGTCAGAGCGGACGTCATTACACACGCACGCCCAGCCCCGCTCCGCTTCCCCCCCCGCGTTATCTCCCGCCCTGTCAGGGATGCACCCCTCAATCACCCCACAGGCAGCTCCTCTTCGCCACACTCTCCAGCCTCAAGGTCGGAGACGGCGAGGCCTTCTCTAACAAAAAGAGTCAGACCCGTCCCACAACTTCCCTCTTCCTTTGCTTGAGCTTAATCACGACTTTCAGCCACCCGCCAGGAGAACAGACTCTACAAAGTCCACTCACACCGCGAGCGTGGTTTTGAGTAGAAGCAAAAGGCCGGCCGGCCCAATAGGAGCAAGAAAGGTGCCGGTGCTCAGTGCATTCTCTAGCCCGCGGCGCCGACGGTTCTTGGCAGATACGCGCTGTGCAGATGCAATGTTCTAATGTCGGTGCGAAATCCAGACCTTAATATTTCCTGAGAGGTTACAGTAACGGGAGCTCTGGCCCACATTACCAGGGAGAGCAGATGATAACTTTGTCCCGCGGACAGAGGCCGCTTCAAAGCCCAGTTTCAAAGACAAAGGAGCGACAGCAGACCTGAAACGGCCCGGATTCTGCGCTGTCCGAGACGAGACTGCCACCCGAAACCAATAGCACCGTGCTAATAAGCGAAACCTGTACGGTAACAAAATTCCCAGGTGAAGCCCTGCTGTTGTACCCTTGAGGAAGGTCATTTATCCAAACTGCATTAGCAAGTTTCCCACTGTATAAATGGAAGATATGTAAGCTAAGTCGCTCTAGATAAGGAAGTCTGCCAAGCATTTAAAAATGATAGTGTAGGAAAACTGTTTTCTGGGGAATGTGTTCTCGAAAAGGTTGTTTCCCTTGAGAGACAATCTGTTGCTACTGTTAGTTCAAACCATTGGGCTGAGGTATGGAGTGATGGTTAAGACACTTAACCAGAATGCTGTGAGTTCAAAGTCTAGGTGGAGCTCAACTGAAGTGCCATCGAGCAAGGTAACAAGCTGTACTGACAACCCAGCGCATGTGTGCTTTCAGAAAAACAGTATATGGATTTTGTATAACGGATATTGGACTCTGTATTAAATGTTTTTGGTTTCAGTTTCATTAATTGGTCATTCGAGACACTCCATGAATTACCTGGGTGAATTTCACTACCCCATAAGAGGTGCAGTACATCTTGGCAGGAAGACAGCTGGCTGGGCATATTCGATGAGATTATTTTATACATGACCAGTCACAAATGATGATAAAAAACTTCAATCAAACAGACCATGAAGAAGATCAATAAACATCCGATAGCGTTATACTTTACTTTTCTGAAAACATGCACGCATAGAATTTCTTTTATATTAGATATGCTTTGTGCCAGCTGAATAAAGATAAACAATGTGAAAATACAAGCAGGTTACATAAGCATGAAAACAGACAGCAAAAGCAGGGTTGAGTGCAGTTTCACTCTCCTCATTTAAAGACTGTTCCTCTGCTGGGCCTCAAGGGTAGATTACACAAGGGTAGAGTCATATTTCACAGAGGAGCCTTCTTAACCACATTCAAATAACAAGTACTTGAAAACAGCATTCTGTCTACGCTGAGCATCAAAAAAAGAACTGAAGGCAAGGGGAACACAGAAAACCTTGAATGTTTGCCTGACAATGAGAGCTGGCCAAATCTACATTTATGCATCTCTGAAGGGTGTGAGTCAACTGAAGCGCGCACATGTACCCATGCACTCACACAGACGCAAAACCACACATGCACTCACACAGACGCAAAACCACACATGCACTCACACAGACACAAAACCACACATGCACTCACACATAGACACAAAACCACACATGCACTCACACATAGACACAAAAACCCACATGCACTCACACAGACGCAAAACCACACATGCACTCACACAGACGCAAAACCACACATGCACTCACACATAGACACAAAACCACACATGCACTCACACAGACACAAAACCACACATGCACTCACACATAGACACAAAACCACACATGCACTCACACAGACGCAAAACCACACATGCACTCACACATAGACACAAAAACACACATGCACTCACACATAGACACAAAACCACACATGCACTCACACATGAACATGAAAACACATATGCACACAAATTCACACAAACATACAGCTGGAGGGATAATGGTATAGCTGATCATACACATGTAACTAAAATGTTCAGTGCTGCCAGATTGAACTATTTCACAGTTGGTTACTTTTTATTGTGCAGGGGAATAGCTTAGGCAGACGTTTATATTTTTGGCTAGTTTTCATCATGTAAATACAGAGCTACTTTGAAAACATTTTCATAATACATTTTGTCATGACAGAAACCTTCATTAGGATCCCGACAGCCCATTGTTTTAAGAACATTATGGTAACTCAAATAACCAAATCACTGCAGAGAATCCTACATCCTCCAATTCAAACGTGCCTTTCAACTGATTCTTTCAGCTGGCTACACATAAATTGCAAAATGTGAAAATGGCTGGAGAGAGAGGGGGGACCCAGCTTTTAAAATGTGGAAAGCCCATCTGAGGCCTGAGCTTTAGCACTGGATGCACTCCCAACAGGCAGGCAATCATGTAATTTATGTCCGTTTACGGCAAACAAGGGGATACCAGTGTGTACGCTGAGCTAGGTAAGTGCTTAGTTAGCCTTTTCCTTTGTGTGCACTTCACTTTTACAAAGCACATTAAAGCATCCCTCTGCGGAAACAAGCCCCTGATTGATGGTTAGCTACAAGCTAGAGGCTAATCCCCAACATCCTTTGCATTGTCGTTGAGGTTTTTGTACTTTGCGGCTGAAAGAGTCTTTTACACACAATTCATGTTTGCCAGTTTCCGGGGCCTCTTGACTGTGCCAGCAGGGGCACGTTTCAGAGCAGAGCCAGGCGACGTGCCTTTGGGGGCCCTCTGATGTAGTCATGCAAAACGGAAAGCACCCATTTAATCAGAGATGATATGGCCACACAGTAGAAACACTCCTTCACTCAGAGCTAACATGGCTGTGCAGTGAAAACACTCTTTTAATCTAAACCAGTATGGTGATGCAGTAGAAACACTCCTTTAATTAGAGCCACAATGGCCGTGCAGTGGAAACACTCCTTTATTCAGAGCCAGAATGGCCGTGCAGTGGAAACACTCCTTTATTTAGAGCCGGAATGGCCGTGCAGTGGAAACACTCCTTTAATCAGAGCCGGAATGGCCTTGCAGTGGAAACACTCCTTTAATCAGAGCCAGAATGGCAGTACAGTGGAAACACTCCTTTAATCAGAGCCGGAATGGCCTTGCAGTGGAAACACTGTGCCGGGTATTTTCATCCGTATCTACATTCTTTACATCAGCCTGTTTGCAGAGTTTGGGAAACATGAAAGTGCTCAAATCTCTTTTTAGGTGGCAGTCAAACAACAACACAGATGAGCTGGTTCACAGCAATGACAGAAAAACAAGCTGTTGTCTCCTGCACTGTGCAATATATTGAAACACATTCACCAGTTTCTATGTATTGTTTGATACTGATGGCTTTGTCAGAGGTAGGCTGAACTCCATAACCTGGTAAGCCCCATGAGGAGAGCATATGTGCACAAAATGTGTTTCTGTGCTCCAAAGCAGGTGTGTTCTCACTGGACAGGAAGCACACAGCCCTGACAGTACTGTAATAGAGTAAAGACAAGCTGATGATACAGTGAGGCAGGACACATTATTTCACATTATTAAATGTGTCCCTTTTTTTTGTACAGGCGAAATTCAACAGCAGGGTCTCACCTGGGCCTTGAAATTCCAAGTTATTTTTCTCAAGCCCAATATTTCTCTCCTGACAGGTTGTGTTTATTTGCCCAGAGTGTCTGTGCACACGTGTGTTTGTGCACCTGTGTGTGTGTGTGTGTGTGTGTGAGAGAGAGAGAGAATGAGAGAGGGAGAGAGAGAGAGAGATCATGGTGGCTGCCTCACCAAGCCTTGTAATCCTACTGGCCGTTATCACTCCTGTAATGACACCCCCTCCAGAAAGTACAGAATATGAGCTTTGATGTCATCCTCTCTCAGTCAAAAGTGGGTGGGGCTGCAGCACACTTAGGGGCCAATGCCGTCACCTGGCCACGCCCCTCTCCCTGGGGGCGGGTCATAAAACAGTAGCCTGATTAGAGATCTGCAGTACTACTGCTCTGTCCAACCTACAGCTGCCAGGGTCACCTGGTCCCCTCCTCTCGCCGCCTTAATCTCTATCATTATCCGTTTCACTGGGTCATTATTAGCATAATTATTACTATTGCAACACTCTCCCTCATTCACTTTTATTTCACACCGCGAGTTTAGAGTACTCCCAGTGCTACTCTTTTTAAATGCAGAAATGTGAATCCTGTCAGACGTGATCTGTTGATTATGGTATGGTTGTAAAGACCAGGCAACAGTTTACACACAGTTTACAAACAATCTACAACCCACAGGAAGGTGGGTAAGCTGTTTCCATGCTGATCTCTTTAAGAGAAGACTGATGAATCCTATCTTCCTTGTGTTTCCCTTTCTGCATCCTACCCAATCACGACCCCCTACCTGCACACCACTTGTGAGCTGAATCTGGGTAGACGCATTATTGTGTGCAATATGTACGGAGAAGCAAAGGACAAAGGAGCTGTGTGATGGGTTATAAGCACAGGGGCATGACAGCGGCTTGAGAAACAGTCTGGGCGTCGTTAAGACGTTTATCTCTCAAACGTTATTGCTTTTGTCTGACTGAGAGTGACACTCAGCCCAAATGAAGGCTCATTTCTCATGCGCTTCCTCAATTAATCGGCCGTTTACTCTGAGACCGGCGTTTATTACATTGCCCATTACTTCAGCCAGAGACAGGCTTCTGCAACACCAGCGCGTGCAAGCAGGGAGACGTTATTAAAATCCGCCTCGCACAAGAAAGCACTTCACAAAAAACACTCATCTGAACAAAAAGAAAAGATATTGTTTCTATTCTCTTGGCGAAAGCACATAAAAAAATGCAGCCAAGGCTAAGCACCTGGGCTCAGGGGTTAAAATGAAGGCTTCACTTAAATGGATGTACACACACACTCAGTCTCACATACACACGCACACTCACTCTCACATACACAGACACACACACACACACATGCACACACACACACGCACCCATACGCAGATGCATGCACACATAAACTCACATACAGCTCCATACACGCACGCACACACACACACACACACACACACACACACACACACACACACACACACACACACAAACACACACACACAAACACACACATGCACATATACATACAGGCTGATAAAGATACAGACAACCTCAAAATTCAAGCTTCATACTACACAGGTACACAGAGAGGAGAAACCACAGTCCTTCAGTCTACACCAAGCAGGCAGAGAGAACAGCAGTTATTATCCTTCAGTCTACACCACACAGGTACCCAGAGAGAGGAGCAGCCATAGTTCTTCAGTTTAAACCGAACAGGCTCTACACAGCTGCTCTCCACTCCGGCTGCTCGGCCGTTTTTAAATCAGCCCTGCATCTCTGCTCCAGACACCCAGTCTAACGAGTGGAAGACCCTGGCTTCTCAGGAGGCCCCCAAAGACACATTGCTGGGCGGGGGAAGAGACCCAGAGACTCGGAGAGCTTCTGCAGACAGGCAATACACTCACCGTCCTCTTTGCATTCTTCCGGAGGCTTCGCCTTTTTCGCCAGACGCGGGTCCAGCCACGACGTCGTCTTGGTGTTGTGACTAGAGAGGGAGAAAGAGACAGAGAGACAGAGAGAGAGGGAGAGAGTGAGAGAAGAGTGTAGAGTGCAGTGAGTTCGAACAGAAACACTCCCTTTAGCCCTGGCCCTAAACTAATAAAAAACACAGGTTAACAGAAGTGCAATCGATAGGTTTTATTTGCTTACTGCTGCTAATTAGCGGGAGGGAGGTGTGTGAGTGATGGGGGGGAGCGGATTCGGCACATCCGCAGACACAAACTGGCCTGGGATCAGATCGGGGTGGGGGGGGTGCAGGAAACCTTCAATGCGTCTGTTGAGCTGATCTGAGGACACAATGCCCTCCCTTCAAGATGATGGCAGAACGGGGGTGGGGGCACCGGCAGGCAAAAAAATAAATAAATAAATTTCCAAGCATTCTCTGAGAAACACCATGGCAGCCAGTGCTTCTGTTCTCTCCCTCCCTCTCTCTCTCTCTCTTTTTCTCTCACAGGATCCCTGCTAAACAAACTGCTTGTATCTGGAGACTGATCAAAGCAAACCAAAAAAAAAAAAAATTACATTATTTATTTGCTTAGAAAATGCTCTCAGCCTGGGTGGATGATATGGCTTTTCATAACAATTTTTTAAAAGTTATATAGAATTGCTTATGTATCATCGGTTTATACAGCAGGATATTTATGGAATACGTTTGGGTTCAATGTCCTTCTTCAAGGGTTGAACAGGAGTTTCTGAGTCAAGATTTGGGTTTTATCACCTTCTTGGTTACCAGCCCAGCTTCCCCCAGCCGCTACGCTGCACGGCCTTCACAAAAACAGAGGAACAAAGCTTAAACAACGCTACAAATATGGGTAATGAACGAGGGAGAGGATCCTCTCAGCAACACGGCGGCGTCGGTGCTTGCACAGGCGCCGACAGAGAGCAGACTGCAATGGGGGAATTAAGACTTACCCTCGGTGAATAAGAAGCATCAAAACAAACCCTCACCCAGCTCTTTGACAGCTACATCTAAATCTGTGCTGCGTTTTGCACCCTTTGGTGTCGACGCTCCCGCGACTGCAGACACGGCGTGCAATCCACAGGGGACCTCCGCAGAGGCGCGCCGGCTTCCTCCCGAGGATCAAAACCCGGCGCCGAATCCCGCCCCGCCCGCCCCGCCTGCCCCGCCCGCCCCGCAATGGCGACACTCTCGCCCGTCCTGCAGGATGTTCCAACTTAACGGGGAGTCCGTCAGGATAGCGGCCAAATCCTCGAGTAAACAGACCGGTCCTTTGAGGGGGGGGGGGGAACCGCTGAATAAAGTCTTCCGTATACAACTCACTCCGTGTGTTTGTCAGCGGATGCAAAGTTGGTTAATTATGTTCTTCGCCTCAGTGCGGAATTTAATCTGGTGCAGAAGGAATCGTGTCCACGTTTAAACTGAGCTGTCTCGATACAGAATTAAAGAGCGGAACATGTTCTAAGCGGGAGTGTACATATTGCCTCACACAGAAAAAAAGCAAAACACAACACTCAAAGGCATCAATCCCATGTCTCATTCCAGAGTTACATATCTCAAAAGCATCAAAAATGAATGAATAAAGACATATCTCTGCTTTGTGGCACTGGAAATAACACACTCTCACAGTATGTATCTGATAACATACAGTACCGCCACAATCGGAGGAGGCCATCTCTCCCCTCACCTGAGGAGGACATATCCACACCTCCTCCCTCCTGCCAGCAGAGACACAGTCACTCCATCAGGGAAGGTGAGGGCAGCGTTTGTTTCTTTGCGAATCAATGACGTTTAGCACGGTCCGCTCCACATCGCACAAGTTCCCCTCCCTTACCCCTCCCCCAACTTAAAGGCCCATCCAATGGGGGTATCTGGCAGAGGCTACTCCAAGATCTTAGGTGCCATCAGGCGAAGTTGAAGGTTTGTTTATTCTCACAGGTGGGATACTACATGGGCAGTCTGTACTGTATGACCTGATTCCAGCAAATTCCAGGTTCATTTGAACCGCAGTGCACTTTACTGTGGCCTTAACTTCCCATCAAAAAATAAACAAGTGTTTTGAAAATACACAACATCATGAGTTCAGTGGCCACTGACATCAATGAACAAAGCTGTTCGGAGTTGTAGCACTTGCTTAAATGTGTTCCTCAAAGTTAAGGGTAAAGGATGCTGTAGTTGGACTGAGTGTATAATAAGTTTAATCAATAAACATGTGTTACATTTCCTGATTGAACCAGATATCTTCTGCCTGTACTCAATATCGCAGTTGATTCAAAAGGATATGCCCTGGCTACCTGGAGAAAATCTCTCTCTCCCAGAATACAAAACAGCAGATATACTAATATACTTAATGACCCTCATTATAGTACAATAAACACAACTTCACATACTAACCACAGTCTCCCTATCCCTCTCTGACGTAAGTAACGAGCAGCCACACAGTCGCAATAAAGCCCTAATTAAACCTTTATCTCTCTGAATAAAGGAAGAAACAGTCTGACGTAAAGGATGGAGCACTTCTCTTCCACAGTACAGTAATACACACTAAAAATCCTCAGTGACGTACACTTAGTCCTGTTGAAAGGTCCAGTGAAAGTCACACTTACTCAATGAAGTACACCTCTCCCTTCTCCGTGTAGGCCATCTCCCAGTTATCTGGCAGTGATCCCAGCTCGTCGTTCTCGTCCAGTTTGGGGGGAGATTTTGGGGGCTCCCCTTCCTCCTTGGATGTCTCCGTGGGGGTGAAGGTGGCGGACTCTGCCGGGCAGGGCTGGGGGGCGATGTCCCCCGAGGCATCGGTGCTTTTGTCCTCCTGCTCGCTTGATTCTGGGGGAGGGCAGAGTGGGCAGTGAGTCAGAGCTGACCTTCCCTCCCCCGTCTCATGATTCCTTCCAGAGACAGACAGATGGCGAGGGAGACGGAGAGAGAGAGGAACTGAATTGAATTGAGAGGGGGAGAGAGAAGGACAGAGAGAGAGAGAGAGAGAGAGAGAGAGAGAGAGAGAGAGAGAGAGAGAGAGAGAGAGAGAGAGAGAAACAGAGAGGGAGAGAGAGAGAGAGAGAGAGAGAGAGAGAGAGAGAGAAACAGAGAGGGAGAGAGATGGTGCATGAGAAAGATGGGAGGGGGGGAGGGGGGGGTTTGAGCCAGAATGAGAGAGAAAGAGTCAATGAAAGAGAGAGGAGAGAGTGAGGGAGAGAGGGACAGAGAGTGGGTGTGAGAAGCAGGTATGGGTAGAGAGATACAGAGAGAGTGGAGCTAGAGGTGGAGAGGGAAAGCAAAAGAGAGACAAGGATCCCCGATCCTGTACATTTGTGTGGTCATGCCAATACACCTTGTTTGAATTTGAATTTGAATTTGAATTTCAGAGACAGTGAAGGAGAGAGAGGCTGGAAAGCTAGATATGGCACTGCGACTACAGTTGGACAGATACAGAGAGCAGTAGGGGGAATGTAAACCTATGAAACAGAAATACTTTATCTGCTCAAATGATTCCTTCTGCTTTATATATTATTCAGTAATTATTAAAAACAGACTGCTGTGAAGACCCACTTTCAAGAGTGCAGCCTTGTACGAAAAGATAGGAAGTTATTTGAAGAGTCCGAACATCTTCACATACTGTACATGGACTAATTCTCATATTAATTCTCTAGTCTCATTTTGTACCCCTCAAAAACAAACGCCCTATATAAACATTTTCACTAGCTTAATCCTTCGGCATGTTTAACACTGAGTAAAGCTCTCTGGTTCTGTCAAACTTCCTCGGTTCAAGCTTTTAATTTATAAGAATGTCTACAGCCTCTGGAAACTGAGATTGAAAACTCAATTACTTTGATAAATATTCAATAGAGTCACATGTTTAATTTAATAAGATCATCATTTGCTCTTCTCATCTCAGCACCAGAAAAATCAACCATCCCTGATGTAGGAAAACACGTGCGATCTCGAGGGATGGTGAACTTCTCTGCAGCACTTCCTGTGCCTAAGATCAATCCATTTGCTGCACTCTGATCTCCATGCAAGCAATAGATGACAATATAGACAACCACTTACATTAGGAGAAACCATTCTTGAAGGTGACATTAGACTGCAACGGAATGACTTGCATATCACTCCATGTAGGGACAAACATACACTGGTGGCATAACTGCTTGGTATTAATAATGTACTTTCACATTTACTGGGTCGGCGCTTAAAAAGAGGATCATACATAAGCCAGGCCTATTCTTCAAATAAATACCAGTTGACTAGATCAGAATCAATTAACTATGGAGTAGTAAAAACAGAAGGCACAAACAGATCCAGGAAGGTTTAGGGTAAGTACCTTCAACTGCACAGCGATTTAAGATCCTTGGATGAAAGGCGATTTGTAAACCCTTTCATGTCTACTCATTGGTCTGATGCCTGTAGACTAGAGCAGCAGATTAGCAGGCTGGGGCTATATTGCAGAGCTGTTCCTTGAATGGTTGTTGCTGTTTGGCCATTTTGACCCACGGTTGTTCCTGCCTAGGTGCTCCCTGCTGCTGCTGCGTATGAGAGAGTCCTCAGTAAACCATTGCCCTTTGATGAAATTATTACTCCATTACTCCAGCCTTACATTACCGTTATCTCACGATACCCTCGTTCTGGTGAAGCAAGCTCGCCAACCGGGCAGTTACCAGCCGCGGCACGCCGTTGTCATGGCGCCCTGACCTGGGGTGATGGCGACTCCGTTGCCGTTGACGACGGGCCTCTCCTCCTCCTCCTCCTCGGGGGGCTCGATGCCAGCCCGCTCCATGTTGCTGACAGACTTGTTGCGTTTCCTCTTCCCCTCCGCGCTGGGTCGGGCTCCGGGCAGGAGCTGCTCCGTCACACTCAGCAAGGGGGTGGGTTCTGCGGGAGGCTTGGGCGTGCCGTAATAGTTATCTACACACGGGGCGGTGGGGGGGGGGCACATGGAAGCAGGGAGTCAGATCCACAATGTACCAGGGGAGAGAGAGCACAGCTGACTGTGCATTATAAAGATTTCGACACTTTTCACTATTGGTTTTTACAGATACTTTTTGTATGTTTGCCTGGTTATTTTTTCTGTCACCTCATAGTTAATACCAAAGCACACAAAGTCAGGAAAACTTAGGGATTATGAAGACAAATGTTTACTTGAATGTGAACTGAAATTTATTTTACAACTAAATATTGGATGTGAGAAAGATACTTTTGAACACATGCCGTGTGACTTTAACTGAATAAGTAAACACCAATAACCAATAACTAAAATACACATGTATAATTATGACGTGTATAATCTCGACAGTCCCCCACATCCTTACACACACACACATATACCCAGATTCTAGCCACTTTTGACACCAAAGCACTGTTAAACTGAGTTCTATCAAAGCCCAACTAAAGAATATATCTTCGAAAGTGATGCTTTTAATAAAAAAAAACCCAAGCCAATAGTGCCATTAGAGCGAACAGAGTGATTTAGTGAGAGTATTCTCCCAGGCCAAGTGTAGGGTGTGGTCTATGTGCCAGGTCTCTCTGAACCAGAGTGCCAAGTCCCAGCATGCAAAGCGCATCTCAGCTAACTCTGAGGCGCTCACTCCAGTGCCTCACAGACACTTTCACACCTCTCAGTCTTAATCCTTCTAATCTGTTTGGTGGAAAGCATTCCTTCAGAACCCAACCCTCCCAGGAACCAGCGCCGAGCACACACACACACACACACACACACACACACACACACACAGACACCCGCCCTTTAGAGAGAGCACAGTGCTGGCTTAGCCAGGGCCTGCTTCACAGTTAACTGCATGCCATCACACCACAGAGGAAATGCGTGAACACTGGAGAGGTGTATTAATGTTCACAGGCTGGATGCCGCGGCGGTGATTCTCTCCTCCAGCGATGAGGTCAACGGAAATCTAAACAGGCACTCGGGCACTGCTTGCAGAATGGACGCATGCAAAGATACACGTGGAAGACCAGGCACTGTAATAATATTGAAGGTGTCTGTTTGAGCTATGGTCAGCTTGCCTTGGACAGGGATGGAAAATGTCCATTAGGATTTTTGTTGTGTGGACACTATTAAAAACCCTGTCTGGTGGGGAAGGGAAGAGGCTTTCATTTCGAATGTGTCAGGCCCCCTAGCTGTTGTTTTGGTGTTTCTCCCTGTCTGTCAGTGTCGTCCATGTGCTTTTTGTTTACAGTTCCCATGTGTTCCTGCCCTGCCCCGCTCTCCGCCCTGTCCCCGCCCACCTGATTTCCTGATCACCTCCACCTGCCTGCCTGCCCACCTGCATCCCATCTCCTTGTCAGCCCAGCCCTGTATATTCCCCGCTTGTCTCTGTCTTGCTGCGAGTTCTTCTCAGTGTTTTCTCTGTTATGTTCCTGCCTTGTTACTCGTGTTGCTGATCCCGTATCGACTTCTGCCTGACTTGCTACCTTGTCCTTGCCTGCCGTCCTGCCTTGGTTGCCTGATCTCCCTGCCTTCCTGGTTCTGACCCAGCCTGTTCCTGTTTTGATCCCTTCTGCTTGTTTGTTCTGCATTGGACTGCCTTCCTGGTTTTTTGACCCTGCCTGTACCGCCATCATGATCTTGCCCTGGGATTTGAATAAAGCCGCTCGGAACCTGAATTCACCTGGTCTGCATTTGAGTCCGTGCCTGTGCCCTGACAGAATGTCTCCACTTCTCTCTCTCTCTCTCTCTCTCTCCCTCCCTTCCTCATTCCGCTTTTCCAAATTAACAGGTAAATTGTAAGGCAGCCACCCAGAGTGAGGGTTCCACTTGGCGAACTCCTCCCGAAGCCGCCAGCACGCTGAACAAATCAGGAGGAGTCTTAACAAAGCCCTCTGCAACTAACTGTTAAATGCTCCGTCTGCAATTTATCCTTCAGGAGGTGACAAGCAGATGAGACGCTGGGCCGTGCAGGGAGATGACATTAGTTTAATGCAGCTTCTCCTGTCAAGGCTGCGTATCAGTCAACAAGGAACGAGTGCATTAGAAAAGCAGTCAAACAGTGGAGAGGGATTCATCAACTGTTTACTGCGGAGATGTGCGGCGAGCAGTTTAACCGAACAGGACTAAGCTGTAGGGTTTGCTGCGTCCTCAGGCTATCTTTACAAGTCTGATCCTTCAGCTCAGAGCCTAGATCGTTGATGTTTGTTCCACACAAAGACTTTCTAGTGTTGTGAGACTGAGATACACAAAGGCACAACAAGATGGTCTCTTGGGGAGTGTGTGTGAGTGTGTGTGTGTGTGTATGAGGGGGAGGGTTGCATCCCAACAGGGAAATAAAGATAAAATTATGCCATCTTCATGACTAAAAAGAAAGTGGCATTTTTATGAAGGAGCTTTTGGCTCTGTCATACAAGGGCCATAATTGAGTTTGAACATTAAAAAAATGAAGAAATAAATAATGTACGACAAATACAAAAGGAAGCATGGAGAGAGGGGCTGTCCTTGAAAAGCAAAAAAATAATTAAAAAAAAAACAAACCTGTGAGGACTGACAAGAACAGAACAATGCTGGATGTTTCCATGGTGAGTATACGTGGAGAGAGGGCTATCTCAGTAAGCACGTCAGGCTGCTGTTTTTTTCCCCATGGAAACTACAGAGAAACTGTGTTCCTCATATGATCACAGCTGTGCAGGTGACTATTTCTGGCCAACAGGAACGTTAGACTGTGCGTCTTGAGCTTACCTTCATATGTTCCACTCTCTAGCAAGGCTCCACTCTTCTCTAGTTCCATAAACCGGTCAACAGTCACAAAGTTATAATCCACCCCAGGGACCTCCCCTTCCTTGGGTTGCCTTGTTGTGCCTGGGAGAGAGAGAGAGAAAGAGAGGGGTGGAATTAAGCCTTTGCTGACAATCAAAATCATACACAAAAAAATAGATGAGAGTTTTGCGTTTTAAAGCTAGTAAAGAGTCGATCTCACTTTTGAGCACTTGAAGACCATGCACATGATTAAACTTTCGAAAAAAAAAAAACAAAGCAAAACAAAGGGCTTGTCGTTTTCAGAAAGGGTGGCACTGAAACTGAGAGTTGACTTCAACCGCAAATACGAACTTAAGACAAAAAACCAAAGACTAGATCATAGTGTGAATCTGATTTCGGTTTACCGCTCTGGAGTGAATAACAAACACACAGCTATAGGACACTGGGAATGCAAATTGCAAATAATCCTTGATCAGCTTTTTGTAAATGGTTGAGACTACAATTAAGAATAGGGAGGGAGACTGAAGGTCACCGTAAGGGGGTGTTACCAAACCCAGGCTGACAGTACTAGCTGGTATGTCTCTCTAATGTAGTTGAGAAAACTGTGCCAGTCACTTGGATTCAGAGCGTTTCAGAGCTAAAGTCAGAGAGGACAAATGAGCCCCTCATGGTACAACAGCAGGGTTTAATGATGCAACTCCATCACGGATGGGGCAATACACTGAATCAACATGCGCTTGATGTGCTCAAAGACAACGTCGTTCCACTCTTAATCAGACCCAGATGAAGGTTATTCTTGACATTTTGATCATGTGTGAAAAAGAACAGATTGTTCAACGTCTAATCTCCCATACAGTTCAGTTATAGTTGATATTTGTGTCTCATTTCACAGATTTTTAGATTTCCATTCATCTAAAGTTCTAATAACACAGCTTCTGCAACCATTATGTTTCTAAACAGCACCACCTGCCATGTTGTACTGAAAACATTACTACATAAACATTGCTTATCTTAACACAAATTAGATCTCAAATGTCTTGCATCACTGTAAAATAATAAGTATGTTCTGAGCTCCACACTATAATTGATGTTAGCTGCGATGGCGCTGGGATATATCCCGCGTTGAGGTGTGAAAGAGCTTTTCTACAGGAGGGTGTAAACAAATTAGCAAAAGGCCACACCTTGCACACAGGGAACAGGAGGAGGCGCTGGGAAACAGGTAGCCAGAAGGACCCAACATGACCGCCGAATTCACATCCATCTCACTCGCTGGCACAGAGTTCCCTGAAGTTTGCCAAAACTCTGCCGTCTCAGTGGTTATAGTAAAAAGTGTCGCATTTGTCATACGGTGGGGCATTTTGCCATTCTACCGAACAGTCGCCGTATTCTGATTGGCTCAGACAGGATGCGCATCATGAGGGGTCTTGACCAATCAGAATCAAGAACTGTGCGCAACGCTGGGGCTGTGATATGATGTCATTGATGAGGTCAGAGCTGTGAAGCTATGCACCCTGTGCCTGCTGCCACAAGCCCTGAACCCCCTCCCCCCAAACACACACACACACACACACACACACACACACACACACACACACACACACACACACACACACACACACACATACAGCGTTATGACGTGTCAGGTGTGACAGACCCGCCAGTGCCTCCAGAAAATCGAAGCTCTCCACTCGGCCCGGGCGCTGATGCGACATAATGCTCCGCATACTTCATATGGAGCTGATTTTGGGCACTGCACTCGTACCTCTCGCCGCTGCTGGCTGGCCAACCGTGAAATAATGTAATGAAAAGAAAATGAATCCACTACAACCATTAAATTGCTTGGCAACATTGCCTTGAAGGCCCATTTGTTGATTAATCAGTTCTTTAATAGGAAGAGCAAACTGCTTGACAAAACCAGATCCCCACGTTGATAGTTTCTGCGTGAGGAAGACCTCCGTTGCCAAACACCATGTTTTGTCTCTAAATTAGCCTATTACACTGTGTCAATCATTTGCACTGTGTGGACCTTCCAAAAAAAGCCATCCGTGCCCAGCTGCCTCACTGTCATTCAGTGCTGGTGATCCTTGCAGTTTTTATCTATATTATGCCAGATCTAAAATGCTTTTTAATCACCTGCTATCCACCAGCTTCTTTAATATCTGCTATCTATTTTACATTAAGGAAAATCTCAAATACATAAACAACAACATCTGCAAAAATAACCCCCCCCCCCCAGCCCCCATCATCCCCTGCTCAACTCCACCAACTCCAACCCGACACCACCATCACACATCTCACCCAACCAACCACCATCCAATCATAGTGGCCCCTGAACAACCCAACCCCATGGTCTGCCGTGGCTCAAGAGGGCATCCTCATATCTGTCTACAGCACAAGCTATGCTAATTATCACCACTTCGAAAACAGCTTCTGTTGTGTTCATGACTCATAGATTAGCATACAGAGCCACGTTAGTTTGCCTATCAGCACAAAAAAAATCATTCATCTTTTTCTCACAAAATCATTCTGTATCACTGGGGTGTCAATGTAGCTGAGTGGTAAGGAGGAGGGCTCGTAACCAAAAGGTTGCTGGTTCAATTCCCTGCTGAGGCACTGCTGCTGTACCCTTGGGCAAGCTACTTAACCCAGAACTACCTCAGTAAACATCCAGCTGTATAAACGGATAACAAGCAAAAACTGTAACATATGTAAGTCGCTCTGGTTTAGAGCATCTGCTAAATGCTGATAATGTAATGTAAATGTAATGTTTTATGAACCAACCCCTCTCTGTTCATGGGTGCAGCCGTGCAGTTCACGTACAAAGGCAGACATGTGAAATGAAACCGGAAGGAGGTTCGAGTGGGGTACACAGGGGTGTGTAACAGCCTAGGGGTAAATGAGATTGTGCTGCAACATGGCCAGAGAAACACAGCCGCGTCTCTGACGCAGCGAGACGCCATGATGGCTCCTATGTCTCCAAACCACATTCCCCCTCCTGACAGCACAACAAGATAACACGGAAAGCTGCCCTGAAAAAGGGGGCCTTTGATGTGGGGCAGCTATAATTAGCCACATACCACAGAGGTGTCTCTTTCGAGCGCGCGTCGCGCGGTTTTCCGACGGGGGAGGGTTAGGGTGGCATCCGAGCCCGCCAGCTCTTTGAACTCTCACGGTAATCCACAGCAGTTTCTCATCCTTTGCAGCTCCAGGGGGGGGCTTCACTACGCAATTAAAGGCAAAAAAAAACAAAAAAAAAAACGGAGGCGTCAGAAATGCAAATGCTACTACATGTTTATCTCCGTCTTTATCTCCACAGCACGGATGTGAGTGTGTGGCATGAAGAGAAAGCTCGTCGCCGTCATGACACCTAATGCATGCTGACGGCATGCAAAAAGGGGGCCTTGTCTAATGCCGTACAAAGGAAAACAATATCACACTAATTTACAAAGCGCTGCTGTTGCTCCCCGTCCTATGCAGAGTAAGCTCTGCTTTGATTCATCAAGCTAACAATAAGCATCGCGGCGGAGGGTGAAATACATCTTTTAGCGCAAATTGCAGCATGTGCCGGCGTCCCAGTGGGAAATGCTTTAGGTGTTTCTTCTGCAGCGTCCATATTCATCAGTCACAGATGAAACAAACAAACACGGCGGAAAGGAAAAAAAAAATGCAATTGGCGGGATGAAAAAGTGCGGAGGCTCTGGGTGCAAACGAGGCCAGGCTGAACGCAAACGAGGCCAGGCAGTAACGAGCGCTTGTTGTGGTCGATGGCGGGGTGCTCGGCGCAGTGCGGGGTGTCCCCGCGGATCTGCGCGCACGTCCCGTTCCTGAGGACACCCTGCCGAGAGAAAGAATGCCGACAGAAATCACACGGGCGGAAGAGAAAATAACAGCGGATCTTTTCGGAAACACGCGTCCCCTTACACCTCCTCCCAAACAAACGCCTGAACAAATGGCTGCACACCAGGGGGAGGGGGTGTCTGAAAAAAAAGCCCCAGCTTGCCTTTCAAAAACGGGAACGGCACTTGTGATTGAGCCTGGCACCGGAGATTTCAAAAGAAAACACGCTACACGACCCCCTGTATCATGGATACACTCCCCGCTTCGTGAACACATGAACACATTCTGCCTGTTTAACATCAGCAGAATCGGTATTTTTTTTACTCCCTTCGCAGAATAAATGATTCCCCTTCCCGTGGCTGTCTCCAGTGGCTACGAGCAGAACACAGTAAGCATGCCTCCAGAGTCCATTTCCACATTTGCATTGACAGTTTAGGTTGAAGCACATATTGTGCAAATAGCAGAGTCCTCTGTGGGACTTGAACTCATGGCCATGTGGGTGCATATATATATATATATAGCAACTTGCTGACTTAACGTTACTGTTTCCTGTTTGTAAATGCACAGCGGCTGGGGGAGTTGGTTTGTCTGAAGCGCTGTATCTGTGCCGCAGTGCCCTGTGGGAAACACAGGAAGGTGTGCGGCCGGCTCTACAGTCCTCCGCATGGGGCTGAGAGAGAGGACAACGGGAATCTGCAAATAACTTACTTTGCTCTCTGGGATGTAAGTTACTGCATCATCATACCTGTGTATATTTATTATGCCGCTCAGCGGTTAAGTCTACTGATCTGCAAGGTCCTCTCTGCACCTCATCTCGCAAAGCATTTCTGGGTTTTGGAGAAGAATTTTGTGCACTTGTACTTCATGGCACTGTCCTGACCTGCAGTGGAGTTGAAACACACACTGTGGCTCCTTCATTCGACCTCATAGCACGTCTATAATGCCTGTGTCTATGATCATGTCTGACCATGTTTGGGGAGCGTGTTTAGAGAACGTTTGACCATGTCTGGGGAGCGTGCTTAGAGAACATTTGACCGTGTCTGGGGAGTGTGTTTGACCGTGTGTGGTTAGATTGTGTCCAGGATCAGGCTGTTGCTGACCATACTGGGTTACGATGTCTGACCGGATTGGGTTATCATGTCTGACCACACTGGGTTATCATGTCTGACCGTACTGGGTTACCATCTCTGACCAAACTGGCATACCATTTCTGATCGTGCTGGGTTATCATGTCTAACCATGCTGGGTTACCATGTCTGACCAGGCTGGGTTACCATGTCTGACCGTGCTCGGAAACCATGACTGACCGGGTTTGGTTACCATGTTCCACCACATCCTTGGCCTCTCTGCCAGTGCACAGGACCTATACCTACGACCTGTGTGAAACACATGTGCTGGAGTGCTGGTCTCTCACGTCAGGGTGGCTGTTCTGCAGATGTGGCTGTTTTATTTACTGTTATGTTGCTTCCTGTTTGTCCCCTGTCCTACGGCGACATGTCAGACATCATCCTGCGAGACTCGAGCTGTCAATCAGAGTGCGGGCGGTGCGACACGGCGGACGGCACCAGACGGATCCTCTCAGCTTGTGTCGGCACCTCACCCTCTGACGGGCTCCACTTAAAGGCCAGCTTTACAGAGCATCACTGCTATTACCCTGGCATGACGTCAGAGGCAGCCGCAGTGATGTGGCACAGAAAGAAAACATGTCCGTTCTGACATACTCCTATATACTGCTTCCACTGTTATTGAGGGAAATCATGTTCCACATCTCAGACTCACTGAATGTTCACACACACACACTCACACACACATACCAACACACAGACACACACACACACACATACACACACTCACAAGGGTGCACGCGCAAACACACACACATACGCATGCCCATGCACACCAACACAGACACACACACAGCCATACACACAAACAACCTGACAGACAGACACACACACACACAAACACACACTGTCATTACAGTGACGCCGTCTGAAGTGTGGTTCAGCACTGTAAACGGTGACCTAGTTACTCTACCCACAGCCTTGTGTGCTAACAAAATCAGACGATGGCAGGCATCATTATTCATCAAGAGCCGCTATTCCCTACGCTTAAATCACATTCGGACAACATAAACACGTAACCAATATAAATGGCGATACAAGAACGATCTATTCCAAATTCTGAGTACAACCACTCACACCGCAATTTACTTTTCACCAGATTTTCAGGATTTTTGATTTGAGATAGGAAAAGCACCTAATTGATACGGCTTCAGCGACTGTTTGAAAGGGCGGATTAGAATTCTGGGGCTCTCAGCGCTGGCAGAAAGGGAAGGGAAGAATGTGACTTCCTGCTGCTCTGAGCTTGCGTGGCGAGCGAGAGAAAATAACCGAGCAGGAAGTTTCCTGCTGGGGAGCCTTCGTCCTCTCTTTTCTCATAATGCGTGCGAAGTGCACGGGGGTGCAGTGTGTCCCCCTTTCAGCGGAGAGTTCATTTTGGGACGTGGCGCTCCTTTCTTGATTCTGGGTCTGGGATGATTAAATTCGGTTTACTCTGGAATGATGGCCCATGGCAAGCTGTGCCCTCTAAGTCCTGGTGTGCTTCTGCACACAGTGGACTCTGTGTGAGTTAGATTTCTTATGCTCATCTTAATTTAGATCTATCTTGACTTTAGCTGTGTATTTTTTGTTTTTTTTTGGCTTCTCCCCTCTCTCTGACTGAATTTAACAGACCGCTTCTCAATCCCTACATGTGGTGGAAATTGACCGGGTAGGAGATCTGGCCAATCGTAATGCATCATGCAGCTCGCTGTTCGCAAGAAAGTATATCCCTTCTGATATTCCTTTTACGAATACATGATGCATCATAGACTGTAGGGAGAGTAAGACGAACAGTTGTACCACTGGACTTTTCTGACAGAAACCATACTGCATAACCAGTATGTGAGGACATATGAAAAGAAGGCACCCTCACATATTCAGCAACCATGAGGTTTGAAAGGCATTGTAGCTGTAAGGTTTGTCCTGACCACTGCAGAAATGCAGGTCATGCAGCTCTGACTCCAACCCAGCAAAGCAGTAAAGGGCCATGCCCACATGCATGACCTCTCCCATGACATCCTCTGCCTACGACTCCAGCACAACGCTGTCTTTTAACAATGAAAATATATTTTTGCAAGGTGCATGCACATGGTGCCTGGCTAGCTGGTTTAGCTTCTGTAAACTGGTGTTTTCCACCGATTTGCTTGCTAGCTGGGATGTGACTGAGAGGACCCTGCAGTCTGTGTTGCGTGAACAGCATTGGCTGGATGCTCTGCCATTGTTCTCTGAAGAAAAAACCATCATGTGATGCCCATCTACAGAGCAGCCGAGCAACAGAGCCATTACAGGAGAAAGAACAGCAACAACAGATGAACAGACATCACTATGTGTATTATCAGCACAGTTTTTTCGGTGCAAAAAATTCTGCTTTGGCCGAAAGCATAGTGCTCATTTATGCTCTGTACTTTTAAAATGACTTTGCTCCCTGGTGATGCCCTGCCAAATACAGTAGGTGGGATAGTTATTATGATGAGTTATTATATGATTATATGAGTTATTTTCTATCATATAATAATGCATGTATAAATGCACACACACACACACACACACACACACAAGTAATTAATATTTCTAAAAAAAGCATAACAACAAAATTATTCATTAGTGATTTTCATTGTTAAAAAAACTGCAAGTGATGTAAGTTGCTCTGGATAAGAGCATCCGCTAAATGCCAATAATGTAATGTAATGTAATGGATTACATCACCAAGCATTCTTCCCTGTTGTTGTGATTGACAGATGACTCCATTCAGACCCAGTGAAGAGGCCCTGAATACGGCCCCATGATGAGGTCAACTCGTGTGTGAGGGGAGCCGTGGTCTGAGAGCACTGAGCCATGGTAGAGCTGCTCCTCTCATTACATCTTTGCCAGAGCTTAAATCACTCTGCTTGCGATAGTGAGAGGTGATACGGGCAAGGCCCATTGTGCTGATACTAATCTAAACCATTAGCCAATTACGAAACCACAGGGCTTTCCAGCTCCCGGGTATCAAAGGTCTGGATTACGCCGGCATGCGCACAGGCGGCCGCCGGAGGACGTCTGATCGGCCGGCGCAAAGGAACCTGCTTCTGCCGCACTTTCTGCTTGAGAAAATCGGGGCCTGGATCTGCTTACTCCGTCATTGCGGGGCCATTAGCGGGATGTGATAGCAGAGACACTGTAATTACCTGGAATAAGTCGGGAGAGGACCCGTGCTGTTTTCTCCTTGATGGGAAGATGCATGTGATTTGCACGCATATGGGTAAATTAGCAATGCATTTAAGTATGCGTTAAGTTAGGTTTCAGATTTTTTAAAAAGCATGTGATAAACAGCAGAACATACAGATATCAGGTGTCACGTAGGGATAATAGGATATTTCAGGATATCACATAGAACAGGACAGACACGGACAAGGATGTGTTCCTTCCTGGTTTTTGACAACCCACACGCTGAGCTCTCCTGTCACGTTGACTGAGGGTGTGCTGGCACGGTGATGAACCCTTCACCTTTCCCAGAATTCCATCAATAGACTCGCTTCCTGGAACTTCGCAGAGGCAACCCTTATGCCCCCACACGCGCTATCGATCGCTGTGCTCAGGTGGATGCATCTCCTCCGTAAGAACGAGGACAAGGCACTTTGGTGACTTCCGGCGATTTTTCGTGAAACAGGCAGCGAGGGCTCCTAATAAATCAGTCTCCGTGCCGAGGGGGTAGGAGATCTGAGCGCCTGTTCTGATCAGACCGTGAGCCAGCCATCTCAGAAATCTCACGACAGCCCTTCTCACAAAGGTAATATTTCAGGGCTTAAGGTTCAGGTATGACAGCCGAAACACTTGTGGCCACTGTGTTCTACAGAGGGGGTTGAGTTACTGCAAAATGAATATAACTCACGCGGGGAAAATAACATATGATCTGTATCATATATAGAGGAGAACAACAAGATTAAATGCATACACTGTCTACTTAAATAATATGCAAGACCACACCTGCTACAGAACCCCTTGCAACAGAACATCATGTTTTACAACTTCTGAGGCAAAGTGCTGTGCAAGATAGATAACGAGACAAAATACCTCTTAGAGAAAGACTTATGGATGAGGTGGTAGGACCTGCGGCAAACATTACAGAGACCCGTACGGACTGAAACATCGTCTTTCTCCATGAATAACAGTCTTTGTTTGAGCAATGCAGTGTGCATGCCCTATACATTTCCTGATCTTTCTTTTCTCCACTCAGCACATAAGCATTAACGCTGATGTGTGAATAACAATCCGCTTTCATACGAGGCTTTCAAACAAACACGTTTCCCTAAAAAAAACAAAAAAAAAAGCGAGTGGTTCTTTAATGCAGCCATGCATGACAGGGAAATCTAACTGAAATCTAACTCAAGCACCCACACCGAAATGCAATCGCAGCTCACTCCTCCCCCTGCAGTTTCGTGCTGCTCCGTTTCATTACAGCAGATGAGAAAAGTAAATGAGCCTGTTAGAGGAGGTTTTTTTTTTGTTTGTAAATCTGAATGAAAAGTCTTCACCTCCTGGAGGTTGTTTGGGTCCACAGCTGCCTCTGGAGACGGATAGCTCTGTTGATGGAGAGCGGGGCCACGTTAGTTAAGCGATTTGTGGTGTAAGTCCTCTGACAGCTCTTTTATTGTCTGGGTACCTAGCCTTATCTGTATGGGGGAAAGCTCATCAGTCAGCAGAGAGCTTAGAAAAACCTTGAGCACATCTTCATCTGAGTGCTTCTGCAAAAACAGGCAAACTCCAAGGTGTTTACCCATAAAGGAGAAGTTTTTTTTTTTTTTTTGCTCACAGCTTTTATGACTGTGTGAGCCAGTATCTGATGAATAGGACCAGCTCCTTGGAGGTTGTAAATGGGTTTTAAAAAACTGAAGGATTCCTGGGTTTTCATCTACAATGTCGAGTGTCTTCAATCTAACTGACTCTGCTGTACAGACACCAATGAAAGAACCGATCAAATCACCCAGTTTGCAACATTACAGCACAACAGGAACACTTCCTTCTAGCCTTACAACACACCTATGAATACGCACACAGAGTTGCAAAGATCAACAAGACCATTCAATAACACGAATCTGCACGTGTATTAAAAAATGCAATACTGAAGCGACCAATGCCTGTGGACAACCTGTCAGCAGGGATCGAAGAGAACTCTAGTTATGCTCACTACTTGTGTATGGTAATAGGATATACAGTATTGGTTATTAGTCTGCCACCCAGTGTCTTTCAGATATCCTCATCCTAAAGACTCCTAATCAATCCTGACATTATTATAGAAACCAAATTCTCAGAATCCTCCTGGGCATATGGTTACAATGTGCCCTTGCCATTGTCCTTTTACAGTAGGTTGTGAGCTTCCAAAGTTCACAGTTCACTCTTAAACTCACCAACTTGCACACTTGTCCAAAAAACACTACTCTTCTGGACACGCAACGCTGACATTCCTGCTGTGTACATGTACCACATGTATACCACATGTTATGCCACATGTACCACATGTATACCACATGTACCACATGTATGCCACATGTACCACATGTATACCACATGTACCACATGTATGCCACATGTACCACATGTATACCACATGTACCACATGTATACCACATGTACCACATGTATACCACATGTACCACATGTATGCCACATGTACCACATGTATACCACATGTATACCACATGTACCACATGTATACCACATGTACCACATGTATACCACATGTACCACATGTATCTTTCCAGTGTACCACATACACAGTGACACTTGTTAACATGTCTCATTCCACTGAATCTGGAATGATGTTCAACTCAGTGGGCAGACAGACAGACAGACAGACACACTCAAATACCTAACCCCAAACTGAGACTTTTATCATATTCTCACCAATTGCTCTTTTCATAGCTACATTCATTATATACTTATTTCCTATGTTTCTTATATTCGTTAACTCAGATTCCTCTCCTGACTTATGTCAAAAACAATCCACTTGAGTCTTCCTTGTGTGTGAACTGCACAGAAATCAAAACACTCTCTTAAAAAGTTTAGTCTGCACGGTGAAGACACATGTTGGAGGCATAGCGAGCAGGCTCAGAGGCTCTGAGAATGAAGCGCGCTGTTGTCTTAAATCTGCGGGATCCAACTGTGTAACAGCGTTTTTCCTGCAGCGCCCTTCTCATCCAACGGAACCACGGAGCGATCGATGATGAGAAAGCCACCATGCACCCATGAGGGAGGGAGAGGGGGAAGGAGACAGGAGAGGGGAGTGAAAGAGAAAGAGAGAGATGGAAGGAGAGAGAGAGGGAGAGACAGTGAGACAGTGAGAAAAACAGAGAGTTAACAGGGGTTATAAGGGTTAAATTGAGCGCTTGATAAAGGGCCGCGATTGCAGATGGGAAATGGAGAGAGGCAGAGAGCAGCAGAAGTCAAAGCGAATCTATGAAAGAGACACCTCTGCTCAGATCAATCCACAACACGGCACATGTTCTGAACTGATGGCGTGAGTCTTAAACCGTACTTTTACAAAACAGATAAAAACAGGACATGGCATCCTTCATTCCATTTCATCTGAGTCGAGCTTTCCGTGGCCTTGCTTTCAACGTGTAGGACTTTCAACAACCTCCGCAAATCGAGACAGAAAACTCAATTACTTTGATAAATCTTCAACCGAGTCACACGTGTAATTTAACAAGATCATGATTTGCTCTCCTCGTTTCCGTACCATCCCTGATGGAGGGAAAACCACGTGTGATCTGGAGGGATGATGAAGTACTCTGCAGTGCCTGACTCCTCTTCCTAAGATCAATCCATTCGCCACACTCTGATCTCCATACAAGCAACGGTCAACAACGGAGAGGACTTCTAACCTACTGACATTTACATCAGCAGATAAAATTCTTCAAAATAAAAGACAATTCCTGTTGTTTAGCAGACGCTGTAATAAAGGGCAACTTACATAGGTTACAATTTTCGCATGTTATCCACTTACATAGCTGAATATTTACTGAGGCAATTCAGTTAAGCACCTTGCCCGACGGTACAGTAGCGGTGCCCAAGCGGGTACTCGAACCAGCAACCTTTCGGTTATGAGCCCTGCTCCTTACCAGTATGCTACAATGCTTGCTGTGTAGTTGTTTTACTCCAGGGTAGTTGTTCTGCTGCTGGGGTCGACACCAAACTGTTGCCCCGACCTATGACAGTTGCTATGCTGTTGCCATGACATGACTCGCTGTTGCTATGCCAATGCCTAGATACAATGCTCTGGCACTGTGCTGTTGGAATGGAAGACTGAAGCTTTAACTCATGCCTGTGCAAAGAAAGACTGCAACCCGGAGACACCTGACAGCACAGAGGTGGCTCAGACACCACAGCAATCAAGCACATTGGTGCCTTAGGCTT
>NC_050605.1:20253449-20268449 GCF_013368585.1 Megalops cyprinoides
CCTCGTTCATCAAAGAGGGAAGTAATGAGGGAAGGAGCCGGGGGATTATGGGACGGGAGAACAAGGGCCGGACGCCACAATCAAGAGGAGGAAAGTATTACTGAGAGGGAGAATTTTGAGCTCGTTTAGATTCTTGGGTTAACACTTCATCGACACCATGTCCTGCACATCCAGGACAAATGAGAGCTAGCGGGAGCGATAAAGACTGGATCATCTTGTGCTCTGTCTCTACTCCGAAATTCATCGCACATTCCAAACAGGGGAGGCTAGCGCCTCTGCCTCCTGTCCTGACTGTGAGCTACGATCATATAGAAGCCAATTTAAGGTGTGTCTGTGGACTCGTGAGATGACCATCGTTTTTTTCACGGCCCACTGCACTGATCGGATGATGTCTCATACGCCACTGGAGGGGACACACCACAGCACGGTGATGAGGAAGCCCTGGCCAAACAACCCACCCTTACACCTGGGCCAAACAAAGCCAATTCACTCTGCCGCTGTGGGCTCCTGGTCACGGCCGACAGGTGGCATGGCCTCCAAGAGCAATTATCACACAGAAAAACTAAACTCAATAAAAGAAATCTTTACAAACTTCACAACAAGCATGTAGAGATTTCACGAAGCCTTCAGCTGCTCTGGGTATACATGATGCTTACTTACTTTTATTGGTACTGTATGTCCTAAACAGTCATGACAAAATGGCACCCTGTGCTTCTCTGAACGCCTGCCACATTTGTCCTTGTCTAGAACACCACTCCCCCAGCTCCTCAGCCTTGGCAGCTGCTAGCAAAGCAGAGCGACTCCACTAGGAGAAGCAATGCTCACCCTTTCAGAGGTAACACCTGTAACGTTGCTCGGGGGCTCCCGATAAAATGCGTCTGAAAAGTTCTGAAAATATCAAAACGGGTGAGAAATTAAAATTACGAAGCCGCGACAGGTGAGCGAGTACTGCACCACTTTGAAATCACTCCATAACCTAACGCGTTCAATTTTAAAGCACTCATGCCAGCTGTATGTGGCAAATTGTGCGCCATTTATAGAAAATGTCTTGCGCTGCATGTCACATGACATTTGGCTGGACGCAGAGGAGAACACCGCTCACTGCTACACAGCAAACAGCACTACGCACTTCTGATTACTGCAAGTGCGTAGCACACCACGCTGCAGCTCCACAGATAAGCACATCTTCGTTTCAGCGTTTTAGCCTGGTCCAACCAACATGAGGGGAAAAAAACAGCACAGGATCGGCAAGGCAACGTTCTTCAAGAACCTGTCATGTCTTCAGCGTTACAGCCACAAAATCAGACGATGGAGGTGCCGTAATGGATGTGATGGTGCTGCTTCCTTGGTGTACGAAGAACAGGACAGAACAGGAAAAGCCCATTTTCAGGGACGAGTCGCAATATTGTACCGTATGAATTAAATACAGGAAGAAGGGCAGGAACATGAATAATGCAGGGTTAAACCTGCATGGGTGATGGTCTCTAATGACCCCAGACAGACACGTACACTTATTTTTGACAATCACAGTCAAAAATGAACAGTGATTAATGAACATTTTTATTCGCTCTCCGGCGCGTATGTTTATCTTGACAAGAAGAAGGAGAAGAAAAAATTGCAGTTGCGTAGTTTTGTGCACCAGATATGAATATTTTGAATAAAGCACACGCCAGGCGCTTTAAACGTCTTGAAAGAGCTGATCAAAGCGCGTCACTGTCGTGGCCTGGAAGGGCGCTGACAGAGTGCGCTGGAATGCCTTCTTTGCAGCGCGCCTCCCGACGCACTTCCAGCGTGAGATGTGCTATCGACACAAAGCACCTGCTCTCCCCGGCGCTCCGCCGCGACTGCCAACTCGCTGCCTGCAACGCCGGGCTTAGCATAACATTTAGTCAGGAAATACAAGACAGAAATGAAGCGGAAAGGCATTACAGTTATTTAAGAAGTTGGAAATGCATATTTATGACTCCGGTTCATTGTTGGTAGTAATCTACATGCAGCGTACTTTGGGTGACGGGACGTGGTGTGGGAACGAGACAGCCGCCAATCGCAGAGCTCCTTATTCCCCGGTGATGGTGAGCGACACCGGTGACATTGAGAACAGAAGGTATGTGTGTATGCGTGTGGGTGTGTGTGTGTGTGTGGGGGTGAGTGTGTGTGTGTGTCTGTGTGTGTGGGGGGGGGTACTGTGAGTGGGTGTTGCTGAGAAACAGAGCACCAGCTGTATCCCAGGAAAATCAATTCTTCCATCCAGACGCTCCCTCTGATCCGGCACATTCCACACCACAAACGACCCAAAACTCCACTCCCACTCCGCACCTCCCAGCAGACAGAAAGCTCTGATTCCCCGCCCCCAAAAAAAGATCCATAGCAAAATATCTGAACCCCCTGCCCCTCCCAAAAAAAAAAAAAAACTCGGATGTCCCATCTCTGCAGACCCCCCCCCCCGTCCCATCTCTGAGAGGCTGCAGCACCTCTCCCTTTTGAAAGCAGGCAGGTCAGAGTACCTTTCATTTTCCATCAGTATTTTCTGCTTCCAACTCTGTCACTCTGTCACCATCACTCTTCCACAGCTTATCTGCTGCTCTGACACTGTGTGTGTGTGTGTGTGTGTGTGTCTGAGTGCATTTGTGGGTTTGAGCATGTTGTGGTATGAGTTCAACTGTTTGTGACTCAATGTCTGCATAAGAGCAGGTCCGTCCAAGCTCATGTCATAACGTCTATGCTTATGAATGCATCTGTGTGTGTGTGTGTGTGTGTGTGTGTGTGTGTGTGCATGTGTGTGTGTGTGAGTGAGTGAGACTCTTGGCAGCAGAGCTGAAGAGACGGTCATGTGACTGCAGATATCCGAATGAAAAGAAGCCGGGAGTGATTCAGAGCTCTAAAAGGAATATCTATAAACTGATTAGCATTATAAAGGACAGGGGAGCTGTTCAGCAGAGGCGAGCCAAATAAAAGGGGTTCATTTGCCACTCTGTCTCACACCAAGTGGCTGTCCACTTTCCAAAGAAAAAAAAAAAACAAACATCACTTTAACAAACCTGAAAGATCATCATGCACTCCATTTCTAACACAAAATGTAACCAAAAAAAAAAATGCTCTGCCCCAGAAAGGTGCAAGGCCACAAAGCTAACCTGGACTCAGAGAAACGCTAACCCCCCCCCCCCCCCCCCCCCCACAGTGTGTGACAGCATGAAAACCTCAGTGGTGGTTTGGCAGCTGTCTCACAGTTAATGCACAGTGTATCCCTTTTACACTACAGTGTCAGACACTGAGGCATCGCCTTGTTGCGGTCTGCTAGCGCCAGTGGCAAGTGTGATCCTCCTTCCAAATGCTTCTGCGGTCAAACCGCCAATATGCCCATTAGGCATCTCATCTTGACCACTGCCCCAGAACGGTTCAGGCCAGTAGCCTGACTCCTGTTCGAAGCTGCTGCACAGGGTTAATTTACACGACGCTGGCTACTTGCTGCGGTTCAAACACCATTTGAACATTCGGCTCCATTTGTGGAGACAGCGCTGAGCTACCAGGCAGATTTGGTGATCGTGCAACCGTCCCCAGCTCCTCGCTGTCTGGCAGTCTCCGCCCATCACAGACGTCATTGCCCCAGTGGGCGGACAGGTTGTTAAGGACTCGTAAAAAGCTTTCTGTCTCTGCCGTAATGTTAACGTCAGGCTGACCTGCTCCAACCCCTCATCTCTCCCTCAGGACGGGAAAAAACACAGCCTGAACATTCCAGGAACACACAGAGAACATTAAGTGTTAACCCAGAATAAATGATTCTGACCTTTGCTTTTCGCTCACCATGGATACAAGCTGAAAGCCTTCATGACCTCCTTCCACCTACGTCTAATGAACACGTGAGATGTACTGGACATTTCACCTGCTGAAAAAAACTCCAGCTGCACACTGCAGACAAGAATCTGACTGTTTCAAAGGTTTGAAAATTGATACGGATTTTTTTTCCCTTGTGTAGACCTGTCCCTGTTTGGAATCTCTGCCCATATACGAGGCTCTCTTCACTGTGGAAATGTCTGCACTCACACAGGGGCACTGAGCCGAGACGAACGCAATCCTCCGATACACTCGCACAGGCAGCCAGTGGATATTTCTACAGCAGAGCGGGCAATCTTTGGAGGACAGTCTCCTCTCCCTCTCCTCTGCTGATGTCACCGGAGGAGCTCTCAGGGGCCTGAAGGACTGCGGGGTGCCTGAGAACGAGGAGCCCGGCTGACCTGCCCACCCCTGCTCCCAGCGGAATGAAGCCAATTTGTTCCGCCGCTGCTGGATTACGGTCATTGCCGTTCATTGTCAACTCCCATGGCTGTTTTCGAACCCGGGCTATAGGGCTTGTCCTGCCCTCAAGGCAAATGCCTCAAAGGCTGAACCACTCAGGATCCCCACCTACTGATATTTAGGTCTTAAAATATAATTATTGTTCTTAACAATCCATGATCGTGATAAGTAATGAACTGCGTTGAAGCTCTGTGGGCAGAGGGCGCCTTTCACAGCACACTCGTGACTCCACTGTGCGGTTGCTTTGGGGGCAGGGGTAATTACAGTCCAGACAAGGCTGAGGGGTCACTGCCTGCAGACACTGCTGTACCCTATCAGCACACAGTAGGATACACTTCACGCCCTGTCCTCGCCGCCTTCTGCATGTTCCGGCAGAGATAGGGACGCGGCATCGCGATTCCCGCGTATTTAGGCAATAAATCCTCCGCTATCTGGAGCCCGCAGTTTGAAAAAGAGCAGTTTTGTGTCCTAGATTTCTCAAGCCCTGAATTACGGGAGGGGGTTCAATGACAGAGAACACTGCTCTGTGCTCAGCTCCCCCGAATCTTGCCCTCTCCACTTCACTTCTGTTCCTTTTGCTCTTGCAGAGGAGTCTGCATCTGGGTGATGTACGGGCTTGTGAAAAAGGAAGTGATGTCACTGGCCTTGCCCAGGACTAAACGGTCAGGTTTGGCTGTGGCCGTGCTAATGTGCGTCACTGTACCAACTGCAATCACGTACAGGCATACATGCACACACAAACACAAGCGCTCGCACACACAAATATCACCCGGTACATGCGCATACCCCCCAAACAAACACAATCGCAGGTCAGCTTTCACTGGTGCGTGCACAGTCACAACAGAAAAGCATCCAAATTGATTGATAGCCTCAGTGCCATGGAGCAGCAGATCTCCTGCACCCATGGCAACAGCAGCCAAATCCTGTGAACCGGGGGGTTTGGGGGGGGGGTGTTCAGACGATGCAAATTTGGGTCCCGGCAGCCCTCCTAACGAGCTCCAATGCAGGCGCATTCCTCCGTCCGCATTAAACGCCAGAGCAATTGACCATGAAGGGAGAAAATGAAAGAACAAGAAGCCCTTTGATGTGCTCGGGAGCGAGAGGCAGGGGGAGAGAGCCTGTTCGGAGCGACCGCGGCAGTGGCTGACGACGGAGCGGAGAGGGAAGGAGCGGAAGGCGATCCTGAGGAGCCCCCCCCCACCCCCGAGCGCAGCGCCGGCCCCTTTTCCGCTTTCGTTTCTTCATTAGACCGCATTTCACATGCGCCCGGCTTATGTATAAGTTATGCCTGCTGTCGCCTTTGTTTGGATTTTTTAGTGCACGCTTTTAAAACTGTTACACCACAGCACTTGACTCACATGTTTATTTTAAGGCAGGACGATAAATGAATGAATGAACTGAGAAGCAGAGATTGCAGAGCAGCCCTTTTCTCCTCAGCCTGTTTATTGCACTTCCTCTTCTGTGAAGTGTAGGATGGAGGAAGAAACACGCCTTCATATAGACTGCCGTTCATTCAGTCGATTAGGTTTTAGAGTCCCAGACAATTCTGTTAATGCGCAGCACACTGCAGTTACAACACATTACGTTATTGTCATTTAGCAGACATTATCCAGAGCGACTTACATAGGTTACGATTTACACGTTATCCATTTATACGGCTGGATGTTTACTGAGGCAATTCTGAGTTACCTTGCCTAAGGGTACACCAGCAGTGCCCTGTGGGGAATTGAGCCAGCAACCATTAGGTTACGAGCCTTGCTCCTTTCCACTGTGCTACACTCCCACGCCCATTCATGCACAGGCCAATGCTCCTGATTATTTATGTAACAATGTCCATTCCGATGCTGTATGCTGAAGGAACAGGAGATTGTTAGCACCCTGATGTTTCATTATCAAAACTAAACCTACAGAATCATACTCAAATCCAACTGAATGAACTGGTGCCTGCCTATTGCAGAAACCCCATCATCATCATTATTTCATTAGTAAACACCCATATCTAGGGCAACCTTACATAATTTAAATTTTTACGTTGTATAATTTTATACAGCTGTATATGGGCTATTTGTATTTCCTAAAGCAATTCAGTCTTCATCTGACGAAGGGCACGGCAGCAGAAGATGAATTTGAAACTGCAGTCTCTTGGCCAGGAGTTCTGGTGGTTCATCACTATACTACAGTGCTACCCTGCGTCTGCAGGAGTCATCCCAGACCATGCCATTTTAAAACGCTTAGCATAAAATAGGCCAGTAAATGTACTGGTATTATTATTACATTCACAACCATTGCTTTCTTTACAGTTTGTTACATTATCATACCATTACACTAACATTAACTCAGGGAGGCCCTGGGTATGTGTTGGTATTGTACTGAAACCGTAGAGTCTTGCCAGGTATATTGTGTTGGGCCAGGTACGGTTTGTGTGTGTATGATGGATTCCTTCTTTGTATAACATTTTGGGGCGGCAGTGTAGCATAGTGGTTAAGGAGCAGGACTCATAACCGAAAGGTTGCCGGTTCGATCCCCGCTGGGACACTGCTGCTGTACCCTTGGGCAAGGTACTTAACCCACAATTGCCTCAGTAAATATCCAGCTGTATAAATGGATAACATTGTAAAGAACTGTAACCTATGTAAGTCGCTTTGGATAAAAGCGTCTGCTAAATGAATAAATGTAAATGTGTCCTTTTTCTGGATGCCCTTTGTGCTTGACTTCTGGAGTTGTGTCTACTGGATGTAAGCAATGTAAATGTAATGTTATATGTACTCGTACTGTGTGCCACCTTAGATAAGAGCATCTACTTGATGTCAACAATGTAAATGCATTCTCAAACGTACTCATCCTGTACGTCGCTCTGGATGAGAGCGTCTGCGACAAAACGTACATGTAAATGCTTCTGTTCACCTGCATACAAGCAAATGTGTGTGCTGCAGGTGTGCATTTTAATGGGGTGGCAGTGTAGCATAGTGCTAAGGAGCAGAACTTGTCACCAAAAGGCTGCCAGTTCGATTCCCTGCTGGGGCACTGCGGTTGTACCCTTAGGCAAGGTACTTAACCCAGAATTACCTCAGTAAATAACCAGCTAAGAGCGTCTGCTAAATGCCAATAATGTAATGTAGTGCATAGTGCACCTGATTCTCGGCCTGGGACCTGCAGATTTAGATCCCATCAGGCAGTGCTCTTCTCAGGCCTACAGCACGTCATTAAAAATCCCTGCTAAAATCCAGCGTAAAATGACAGCAGACTGCGTAAGGTGAGGATATGTAAGAGCCATGAGTGGACGCTGTAAACGGACAGACTGTGGACTGTCAGACTGTCTGTCACCCCGCATGCCCAGCGGTCAGTACATATCCTGCTCCTCTCCCTTTGCAAGACCCCACAGCATGTGTTTGCGACTCTCAACAGCCGGGCTGGACATGGAGCCTTCCCCCAGAATCACACAGCTCTCGTTGTTATTTCACGAAGCCAAGCTGAGAAATGTTTGCTGGAAAAGAGCGAATGGGAGGGAAGAGTCTTGGATTTCATCGTGAAAACTCCAGATGGTAAATTGTTTGTTCTTTGACACCAGTGAGTCACACACTCCTTTCCTTGCTCTCGCTCCCTCTCTGTCTGCGAGGCAGGAGAAACACATTCTGGCTGTTCCCGATCCACTGCGTTTCTTCCAAATCCAAGAAAATCCCACACACTCGCCAGTGAGTGAACAAACCGACCTCAGGCTCAGGTACGCTGCACTGCTGAACCTGACCTGGGAGAATGAAGCATCACTAACCCTTTCCCTACCACAGTACAGCTATTCCATATTCGCACACCTGAATTCTTCACAGCATAACCACAGATATTCATATTTTCATACCTGAATTATTCACAGTATGACCGCAGATATTCTATATCATGACCAGATATTTGCCTTCTGTCTGCCTGTCATCCTCCACACTTCCTTGTCTTGTAGATTTCTGCTGGTAGGAGGTTCTAGTAGGAGGTTCTTGTGCTGTCAACATTGCCACGTCCAGCTATGGATGTTCTGTTTAAGACCGCACCCCTTCAAGAATGTTCATAACAAGCCAGCGAATCAGAACACTCACAGCGTCGACAACAGCAGAAGCAGGAATTTCAGGGTGGAATACATGGAGCTGACTACCTGATCAATACGCAGGCTGCAGAAATACTGGGGCTTAGCAGGCAAGAGGCAGAGCAAAGACTGTCCATCACCCTCAAACCCAATCAGGTGTGTGATTGCTTCTCAAGAACCCAGAGGGAACCACTTTACTAATTTTGTAATAAGTGTCTGCAAGATATTGCACCGCGTAGCCTTTCTGAATACAAGAAGCCATAGTTGTTATAACTTGTAAATGAGCAATCAAAACACAATTGTATAATTATTGAGAGTTGCCTGAGGAATATTTACTGAGGGGAGGCAAGGGGAATGCTGAAAATTAGAGACATTAGTCAGGTCAGTGTTTCATTTTTACCCACCTCTTCCCCACAGCATGAGAGGAAGTCTGTAGACTCTGTAGGGCCTGTCTGCAGTACAGCTGTCCTGGTCTACCCTTTAGCACGCGAGTGAGTGTCTCTACTACTCCGCCTGTTCCTCTGAGGACAGAGGGACAGACGGACAGGCAGACAGACGGCAGGCCTCTCGACAGCCTGGTGGTTAAAGCCGGGAGGCCCTCCCCGGTGTGAGCGCTTGTCATTGGGGGGAGAGGTTTTTGACTTTGCGGCGTGGAGCTGGAGGGGGGCGGGGGGCTGTCAGGGGTGCGGTAACGAGGCTGCTGACGCCTCTCCGCCTCTCTGCCTTGCCGCCGTCTTCGGGGGCGGCTCCCAACTGCATTTTTCAAAACACAAACTGCTTGACATTTCCGCAGACCTTTATGTGAACAACTCTTTTATGGCAGATCTCGGCTCAAGGGCTGAATATATGAAAGCGGGATGACTTTGGGGAATTGTGAAGAAGGGGGCCGGGCAGCCGCTTTAAAAAGTACAACGCTTATGACAATCGGAGAAGGTGTGAGAACACGGAGGCCATGCTAATTGAATTAAATTGAACTGAACGGAATGTTTTGACTCAAATAGCAAACTGGATCACGCAGAGTTAAAAGCTGCTAGTGAAAATATGCCTGCAGTGAAGCGCCAATTCACTATGCAAGCACACAAAATTAGCAAAGACCCACAGATAAAAAGACAAAAAGACAAAAAGATCCACAGACAAAAAAACCCAGGCACTTAAAGACCCACAGACACACATGTACACAGACATAGAGACCTTCAGACAAAGAAACCCACAGACACAAGACCCACAGACAAAAAGACTCATCAACACCATGACCAACAGACAGAGAACAACAGAACCACAGACCCAGAGATCCACAGACACAGAGACCCACAGACACAAAAACCCATACACTCAAAGACCCACAGACACACATATCCACAGATATAGAGGCCTACAGACACACATATCCATAGATATAGAGACCTACAGACACATATATCCACAGATATAGAGATCTACAGACACACATATCCACAGATATAGAGGCCTACAGACACACATATCCATAGATATAGAGGCCTACAGACACACATATCCATAGATTTAGAGGCCTACAGACACACATATCCACAGATATAGAGGCCTACAGACACACATATCCACAGATATAGAGACCTACAGACACACATATGCACAAACACACAGACACACATATGCACAGACATAGAGACCCACAGACACACATATCCACACACGTAAAGACCTACAGACACACAAACCCACAGATGGAGAGCCACAGACAGAGTTCCAAAGACCCAGACACACACAGATGTCTGTAGACACATGGATTCAATCTGTAGGGGCTATCAGAGCATTAACTGAGTGAGACCCTGGGTAAAACTGGGTTGTTATGTCCCACTGTATAAGTGGGAATGAACTATTCACAAATTATTTGATCTTTTCATCTCCCAGTACTGCATGTACACAATAAATCACTCCAGACAAGGGCAACTGCTGAATGAAATAGATGATGAAGAAGAAGAAGAAGAAGAAGAAGAAGAAGAAGAAAGAAATATATATTTTAACACTGGCATGCAGCTTGGCTTCCTTTCACACATTTATTGATCCAACTGACATTTTTTAATGCAGGTTCTTTCCACTATGTCCACCTCTTTCTATAGAGATCTACATTTTTGTTATTTATATTAAGATATATATACTGTAATCGAATGACCAGATCAAAATGTAAAAAACCCCATCCTTCACAAGGCAGAGCAAAGGGCACCACACTGAATAAACCGCGTTTGATTGACTTATTCATTGATTGTTTATTTGCATTCCGTGCCTTCTGAGAGTGCGGTATGCTAAGTTTGTCAGACTTGCGGCTGCAGCTTCAGAGGAAAACGTAATGAGGCAGACAGTCACAGGCTCTGCTCCTGCATGCGAACACAAAGCCGTGGCCCGGGAGACGGCGTGGACGGCTTTTAAAAAGGGGATCTGCCCGGTCTAGGTGGAATTCAGACACAGACAACACGCTGCGTTTCCCTCCAAACCACACCGCCGACATGCGCCAAGCACTCTGCCAGCCGCCAGCCGTGCCAAGACGGCAGATGAAACCAAATCCGGCACCAATCTATGTGCCCGACGGCAACCCCCCCCCGCCACCACCACCTTCGACAACACTAACAATATTCCGCATTGACAGGATGGCACTTCAGAGCTACCCAGATACCACACTTTGGATTTTATTTTATTGGCTGGTAAAAGGATGCACAGTTCCTGAAGGACTTCACAGATAATATCCAGCAGCCACAAAGACTAGAGTTGATGGGGCAGCGCATTCGATCTCTGCTTTGCAGCTAATGTGAGTTTCTGGCAAAAAAAGACAAGAAGTTATCCCCTCTGTCTGTCATGAACAGTCATGGATTTCAATGGTTTGATTAGCTACATAGCTAAATCTGGTGCAACTACTGTGCTGTGCATGCTTCCTGAATAAACCAGTAAGCAAAACAAAATCAACAACACTAAACTCGCAGATCACAGGAAAGGCAGTGTAAAAATGCAGTATCCTTAGTTCAAACCCCAGTGGCTGGAGGAATTGTATCCTTCCACTATTAAAGCAAGGGATGGAAGAATAGAGACTCATTGCCATGATAGGTACACAGGTGATGCAGATCAATATTTAGTGGGCTCTCAAGTGTGGCAGCGTGGACCGTAACCCCGACAGGTGAGCCGTCTGTGATCAGGGGTGTCCCTTGGCCTCACTCCCCCCCATTTATCTCCATCTGCTCCTGACCGCGGGGTCCTATCACCCCCGCCCCTCTTAATCCCCCCCCCATCCTAATCGCAAAGAGCACGTCCAAGTCCGGTCACTCCTCCTCCCCATGGATAATGCAGGAGGCAAATGGTAACATGGTGCTATCCCCCCTTTTTCAGCTCCTCCAGCATCTCTTCCCAGCATCCCTTTCACCCCCCGAACAAGGACCTGCTGAGGAGATAAAAGTGCTTTCAGAACAACAACAGCGGACAGACACCTGTCTCACTTTCAGCCTCTCTACAGTATCTGTCTTTCCTTCATCTCTTTCTTTCTCTCTCCCTCTCTCTCTCTCACTCTCTCCTTCTCTGTCTCTGTCTCTCACCTTCTCTCTCTCTCTGATCCTCGGTTCTGTTCAGTTCAGAACCACCGGTCTGAGACGACTCCTCTGCTGAGAATGATTGCTCTGACTGACACGCTTATTTGCATTACAAAGCGAAGAGAAGAGATACACGAGACAAATGTTGACTGCTCTGTATGTCTGTCTGGAAAGGAAAAAGCCTGCCCAAAGAGAACTTCCTGAACTGTGTTTCACCATGAACTGCCCTACAAAGGAAACAAAATCAACGCACAAATAATCTCTGTCACTCGTGATGCAGGTGCCAGCCGCCGACATCATGCAGCATCACCAGTCGACGCCCAAGACTCAGTTTTCAGAGTTCTTTTGCAGTTTACATTACATTATTGTCATTCAGCAGACGCTCTCATCCAGAGAGACTTAAATAGGTTACAGTTTTACATGTTACCCTTTTATACAGCTGGATATTTACTGAGGCAATTCTGGGGGAAGTACCTTGCCCAAAGGGTACAGCAGCAGCGCCCCAGCAGGGACTTGAACCAGCAACCTTTTGGTTACAAGCCCTGCTCCATACCACTACACTGCACTGCCGCCCCAGTTTGACAGTTTGTCACTGGACCCGTTTCCGCAGCGACCGTCATTGGGGAGCTGCCCATGCGCTGCAGGTGCGCGTGTTGCCGTGTGTTGTGTTGATGAAAATCCGGCCTGAGGGGGGGTGCGGAGCCGCCTTTATTAGTCTGCGGCGCAACCCGGCGAGCCGGCGGAGAGGTTCCCGGTCACTCCAACCTTGAAAGAGTCCCGGACTCTGCTGCGCAGAATCCCTAATGAGGGTGCGATGCAAGCGGGCGTCCTCGCCGCCACCGTCGCCTCTACTGCCACCGCTGCTGCTGCTGCTGTTACTGTTACTGTTGCTGCTGTTACTGCTGCTGCTGCTGTTACTGCTGCTGCTGCTACTGTTACTGCTGCTGTTACTGCTGCTGCTGCTGCTGCTGTTACTGCTGCTGCTGCTGTTACTGCTGCTGCTGCTGTTACTGTTACTGCTGCTGCTGCTGTTACTGCTGCTGCTGTTACTGCTGCTGCTGTTACTGCTGCTGTTACTGCTGCTGCTGCTGTTACTGCTGCTGCTGCTACTGTTACTGCTGCTGCTGTTACTGCTGCTGCTGCTGTTACTGCTGCTGCTGCTGCTGCCGTTACTGCTGCTGCTGCTGCTGTTACTGCTGCTGCTGCTGCTGTTACTGCTGCTGCTGCTGTTACTGCTGCTGTTACTGCTGCCGTTACTGCTGCTGCTGCTACTGTTACTGCTGCTGCTGCTGTTACTGCTACTGCTGCTGTTACTGCTGCTGTTACTGTTACTGCTGCTGCTGCTGTTACTGCTGCTGCTGCTGCTGCTACTGCTGCTGTTACTGCTGCTGCTGCTGCTGCTACTACTGCTGTTACTGTTACTGCTGCTGCTGCTGTTACTGCTGCTGCTGCTGCTGCTGCCGTTACTGCTGCTGCTGCTACTGTTACTGCTGCTGCTGCTGTTACTGCTGCTGCTGCTGTTACTGCTGCTGCTGTTGCTGTTACTGCTGCTGCTGCTGTTACTGCTGCTGTTACTGCTGCCGTTACTGCTGCTGCTGCTACTGTTACTGCTGCTGCTGCTGTTACTGCTACTGCTGCTGTTACTGCTGCTGTTACTGTTACTGCTGCTGCTGCTGTTACTGCTGCTGCTGCTGCTGCTACTGCTGCTGTTACTGCTGCTGCTGCTGCTGCTACTACTGCTGTTACTGCTGCTGCTGCTGCTGCTACTGCTGCTGTTACTGCTGCTGCTGCTGCTGCTACTACTGCTGTTACTGCTGCTGCTGCTGCTGCTGCTGTTACTGCTGCTGCTGCTGCTGCTACTGCTGCTGTTACTGCTGCTGCTGCTGCTGCTACTGCTGCTGTTACTGCTGCTGCTACTGCTGCTGTTACTGTTACTGTTGCTGCTGTTACTGCTGCTGTTACTGCTGCTGCTGCTACTGTTACTGCTGCTGCTGTTACTGTTACTGCTGCTGCTGCTGTTACTGCTGCTGTTACTGCTGCTGCTGCTACTGTTACTGCTGCTGCTGTTACTGCTGCTGCTGCTGTTACTGCTGCTGCTACTGTTACTGCTGCTGCTGTTACTGCTGTTGCTGCTGTTACTGCTGCTGTTACTGCTGCTGCTGCTACTGGTACTGCTGCTGCTGCTGTTACTGCTGCTGCTGCTGTTACTGCTGTTACTGCTGCTGCTGCTGTTACTGCTGTTACTGCTGCTGCTGCCGCTGTTACCGGTGAGCTGAAGTGGCACTCGCAGACAGTGGCCCAGGTGTGTCATTACTGCCTGCCGCGCGACTCTTCAAGGGCCTGTGGAGTGGACCTGCTTTTTCTGGGCAGCTGCGGGTCTCCAGACCCCAAAGCACACTGAAGGAGAGAGGCTTTGAAGGCAGTGAGGGAGTAGAGGCAGGGCCGTAACAAAAGGACGTCTGAGGGGGAGGGGTCAGACTCGCTCGGCTGCTGACAGTCACTGAGATTATTTATTCTTGTGAAGCGCATCTCGTTTAATTCGTCCGGGAGAGACGGGGCTCCAGAGGAAAATACCTTGACAGCTTTTTTTTTTTTTTTTAAATGTCAAAGACAAGATGGAGACGAGACCTTGGGAAAGGCGGTGCATTGATATTTTGTAAGCGAGATGTCTGAGAATTTAGGCTCTGTGTTTCTCCCCTCTGAGATAAGAGCATTCAGCAGTTTTCATCTGCAGGATCTTAAGGCTCTCTCTGGATAAAGGTGCGAGTTTTGGCACAGGGAGCATGAGTGAATGAGGGTGCTGACTGTTACTGAGCTGAGGGTAAAACGGGGGATAGTACTGTATGTGCATCTTTTTTTTTAAAGCAGTAACACCTTCACTCAGATGCACCAGAGAGAGAGAGTTAAAGTGTCCAGTCAGTGGAGACAGCGTAACCCGAGCTGACAGCCCGTTCTCACTCTAATGTTCGTCTTTTCAGCGGGCAGCTCCCAGCGAAACACAGAGCCAGATTGCAGAAGCTCCGCTTCTGTTTGCCGGAGGCCACAGATTGACTAGCCGATCGATACTGGAACCGTTTTATAGTG